>NW_010232697.1:0-229 GCF_000690775.1 Eurypyga helias | reverse complement strand
CGTGCCCCGACAGCATGGACACGCTTGATGGCGTCACTAATGACACGTTTTTATACGTCGCTGTGTGACTTCTGCAGCCTGAACGGTGTGTTGCTCCACGGTGATCTAACACCACTGGTGAGGCGTTTCCCCAGCACGTTACTAACAGTGCCCCGGGTTGGTTGGTGTTGTACGGTGCTTTGTACTAGGCTCTGTACGGTGTTTGGTACGGTAATGTATCTTCACTATG
>NW_010232696.1:1761-2245 GCF_000690775.1 Eurypyga helias | reverse complement strand
ACAGGGTACCCCTTGATGGATACCTCCTGTATTTTTTTTTTTGAGCAAAGGAACACTTACTCCTAGTAGCAGAGATACTATCTCGTACAGGCAGGAAGTGAAAGAAATCCTCTTCAAATTTCTTAATCTCCTGGGACAGTTACTCGGCTAGGATGTCTGGCAGTTTCTCTACCACCGAGATGCAGGACTGTATGGAGGAGAAGAGTTTTTCCTCATAATCCCAGAGTTGGCAAATCAACTCATCCACTGTCAGTGCCTCTTTCCAACTCATTATTACCAACGTCCTGGCATACGACAATGGTGCAATCCGTAGCACTTAACGTTAAATGGATCATGTACATCGAACTTAGAATCATAGAAGGGTTAATGTTGTAAGGGACCTTAGAGATCATCTAGTACCTTGCCCTCTGCCATGGGCAGGGACACCTTTCACTAGACCAGGTTGCTCAAAGCCTCATCCAGCCTGGCCTTGGACACTTCCAGG
>NW_010232696.1:659-1056 GCF_000690775.1 Eurypyga helias | reverse complement strand
TTTCCTCCAGCGTGTCGACTGGACCACACATCTTGGTGTCATTGGCAAACTTGCTGAGGGTGCACTCAATCCCACTGGCCATGTCACTGACAAAGATGTTAAACAGCACTGGTCCAAACACCGACCCCTCAGGAACTCCACCCATCTCTGGTGTCCGCTCAGAGATCGAGCCGTTGACCACAACTTTCTGAGTACGACCATAAAGCCAGTTCACCAGTTAACCACTGAGTGGTCCATCTATGAAATCCACCCCTCTTCAGTTTAGAGAGAAAAATAGCATGTGGGACAGTGTCGAAGGCTTTGAACAAGTCCAGGTAGATGACATCAGTTGCCCGTCCTCTATCCACCAGGGTTGTGACCCCATCGTAGAAGGCCACCATGTTCGTCAGGCACAATC
>NW_010232696.1:0-511 GCF_000690775.1 Eurypyga helias | reverse complement strand
TCCCTTTAAAAAGGTGGGTTGTGTTGTTCCCCCTTTCCCAGCCAGTGGGAACTTCACCAGTCCACCACGACTACTAATTTATGATGGAGAGAGGTTTAGCAACCTCATCCGCCAGTTCTTTCAGGACCCACTTTGTGGTTTCATGCAGGGATGAGCAGCTCTCCTACAGAGAGCTGGCTGGCCTTACTGGATCTGGCTTCATTCCATGATACATCAAGCTCAGTGGCCAGTTTGCAAGGCTCGAAAGTGGCCCTGGGGGTGGGGATTTGTTTTTAGGTTTCTGGAGCTAGCAGATAGCTTTGCTGATAGCTCCCTTTTTTCACTTCTGGGATGTTTTTAGCAAAGGAACTTCTTTTGTTCGGCTGATTTGTGATTTGGAAGTTTGTTTCTCCCTGCTCTTGGGCTTTTAGGCTTGGGTTAGGCTCCGGCTCCGGAGAACCATCAATCCCACCGCTCCCGGGATAATTGGGATTGCGAGGGCCTTCCGCCAGGCGCACGGCCACGCCCCCCC
>NW_010232695.1:11199-16932 GCF_000690775.1 Eurypyga helias | reverse complement strand
GAGCGTGTGTCATGTTTAGCCCTCATGGGTGGGTATGTGGGGATGTTACCATCCCTGGGCAGGCATGGGGGATGCTGCCCCATGGTGCGCAGCACCCTGCCAGGTGTGTGGCTGAGACAGTGTGGGGGCAGTGTGGCCGCACACAGGAGGCCCCGGACACAAACCCATCCCACCATTGGGGGCTAAAGAGGTGACACCCCCCACCCCCAGGATGCTGGGCCATGCTGAGGATGTGTAGGGCACAGTGGGGGCCATGGTGCTGTCAAGACCCCCTGGACCTGTGAGCCCGCTTCCCCTGGTAAGCCCGAAAATTTGCCAAAAGTGCTTTTTCCAGGCACACAGGCTCTCCCTCTGGGTGCTCCGCACTGTCAGGCTGCTTGTTCCCCAAATGTGGCTTTTGGGAAGACCCATGCCAGCATCCATCTGGGCAATGCCTGCAGCTCACCCTAGCTTCCCTCTCCCCTCGCAGGGGACACTGGGCCCCGACCCAGTTTGCTAAGCATGCTGGACGAGCTGTTTTCCTCTACCTGCTGTGATCTCCCCAGCCCCAAACAACGTGGGAAGCAAGCATGCCCCCAGTCAGGAAGAGAGCTGGCAAGCTCATCACAAGGTCACCAGCAAGGACATGGGGCTGATCCTTTGCAGGTGTGAACTGGTGCTGAACCAGTGGAGTATTGGGTGCGGCCAGAGGAGAGTACAGGGCCAGAGCCCACATGGCTGGGGAATGTGGAGGGCCTGGACCCACAGCTGGCCACTGCTAGGGTCACCGGTAACTGTCCCTTGCTGTTCTCTTCCAGAGTAGGGTGAAGCTGCTCAGTCACACTGAAGTAAGGACATGGCTCTCCTGCTCCCCACTTGGCTCTGGTCCCTCCTCTAGCTTCCTCCCCATCCCTTGTCCCATGTGCTGTGGGGTGCGAGGGTTACAGCTCAGTACAGTGTCCTGTTGTGCTCTGTTTGGGTGACTCCAAGGTCCACAGCTCCCAGCCTGTTCACTGGCTGGAGGAGACAGGAACAGCGAGGGGAGGATTAAGGAGACCGAACTTGGGGGGTGGGGTACAAAGGATTAATGGGGGGGGAAGGATGTGTTACAAAGTGAGGACATGGGGGGTCCAGGCCCCTGAAGAAGGTAATGGTTGGTAGGACAGTGGGGTTTCTCATTGTTGGGAAGGACTGGAGCTACTGGTGCTGGGAGACGGAAGGAGGTGGGAATTGCTGTCTCTGACTCACTGGACCCGGTTTACCCAGTTGCATGTTGCACACTGGATGGCTTGAGAGCTTGCGCTCAGCCCGGTGAGGGGTGCCAGACCAGGGAGGTGAGCAGGATCTGCCAGTGCCATGGGGCTGCGTCCCCAGGAGCTGTGCCAGCGTGCCCCTTGGAATGGCTTCATGGCCCCTGCCTGTGGGGGCGTCCATGGCACAGGGCAGGTGAAGGCAGCCAGGGGCTCCCATCTGTGGTGTTCCCTGGGGTTCAAAAAGGCCAGGAACCTCCCTGGGGCTGGACAGGGGTCTCGGTGGCAAGGGGGTGTTTGGCTTAGCTGCCAGCACTGCGGCATACAGGGGGACTGCACTGCATCCTCCCCATGCCCGCTGTCCCCCAGCACTCACTCACTGCTCTCCTCACCCAGATGTCATATGATTGCCCAGACGGTGCTGTGCCAGGGTCTGTTGGATGCAGAAGCGGGTGCCTGGGCACCACAGGCAGCAGGATGGGATTCTTGGGCCAAGCTCCTTGTACTGAGCAGAGTGTGAGGTCCCTAATGCCAGGGGTCCCCAAGCCACCCCTTTGTGCTGAGAACTCAGGGGCTGGGATGGGGGCTGCACCAGCTCCTTGCACATGCCTCACCATGACTGGAATGGCTGCTGGCCCCTGGGGCTCTCTGAGGAGCATCCATCCAGCCCCCTGGAGCCTGCAGGGGCCAGGCGAGCCCCTGGCACTGCAGCAAGCTCCTGGCACCACATGCCCAGCCTGACCATGGCACCCCCAGCCTTGGGGCTCACTGGGACCGGTTCTGTCTTTTTGCTCTTGGCAGGGCACGCAGATGATTTTCAATGCAGCCAAGGAGCTGGGGCAGCTCTCCAAGCTGAAGGTGAGGGCTGGGAGGCGGGGCTGGGTGGTCTGAGATCCTCTCAGTGCTAGGGTGGGTGGCATTTTGCAGGCTGGCACTGGCACTGTTGCAAGGACCCCACCAGTGCTCGTTTGCTGGCACTGCTGGGGCGAGGGGCACAGGGCTCTGGTCCCATGCTGAGTGCAGAATTTGTGCCCTCCAGGACCACATGGTGCGGGAGGAAGCCAAGAGCCTGACCCCAAAGCAATGTGCAGTGGTGGAGCTGGCACTGGACACCATCAAGGTGAGGGCACTCTAAGGCCCCTGAGGGCTCTAGCCCTGAGGCACAGAGCTGGGGAGGGCACAGGGGAGGCTTCAGCAGAGCCTCTGAGGACCCTGTGTCCATCTCTTCCCTCCAGCAATACTTCCACGCTGGTGGCGTAGGGCTGAAGAAGACATTCCTGGAGAAGAGCCCTGACCTGCAGTCGCTGCGCTACGCTCTGTCCCTCTACACCCAGGCCACCGACCTCCTCATCAAAACCTTTGTGCAGACCCAGGCTTCACAGGGTAAGATGCACTGCCTCGCCTCACCTCCCTGGTCCTCCCTTTCCCCATGGGCAAGGCTGCTCCACAACCAAGCCCCCTCTCTGCCTCTGTCCCAGTGGGGTTGGGGGTCCCAGCCAGGCTCACAGGGGGCTGGGTGGGGAGGGAGGGGCTTTTTCTTCCCATGGTTTGCAGGTGAAGAGGGGACATGGGTGGCCGAAGGCAGCTTGGCACCCCCAACTCCCCCACCAGCAAGAAGAGTGTGTTCCCAGTGCCAGGGCACAGCAGAGCTGGCACAGAAATGGGGCCCGTGGGTGGGGAGAAGGGCACCCTGTGGCCACGTGTCACAGTGATTGTCCCCTCTGGATGGCCCCTGTCACCCAGCACAGACACCTCTGGTCAGCGCTGCCTTGGAGCTGCCAGCCTTAGCTGAGCAGTGCCAGCCTGGCCAGGGCTCTGGCCACTCGCAGGGTCGGCCGGATCCAGATGCTGTGCAAGGGCCATTCCTGGTCATGCTGTATACCCCATATACCCCATGATTTGGGATCTGTCCAGGGTGCTGGGTGCCTCTTGGGTGCCTCTCCTGTCCCAGAGACATGTGGTACAGGGTGCTGGGCACCCTCTGGGGCTGGACTACCCCTTGGCTGTAAATGCTGCCCTTTATTTTGTCCTTAGGTGGCTCTAGGAAGGGACAGAGATGCTCAGTGGTGGTCATGGGCCACCACAGTGTCCCAGATGGGCTTGTCTGCATCCCTGGGGAGTAGGACATGCGTTTGCTGGCTGTCCTGTCTGTGCCAGTCACCCTGGGGGCATGGGGTTGGGTCTGGTGGGTGCCAGCAGCCCTGGGTACAGTCTGGCCCCAGGACCCCCTGGGCTTAGAGCTGGGTGGTGCCCGGCACTCCTGTATCACTGCACTGTTGTCCGGATGCTTGTCTGTCCATCTGTCTGCAAGGTCTGATCTCTTTCTCTCTCTCTGTTTTCTCCACCCTTTTTCACTGTTCCTGTTGCCCACACACGTCATCTCCTTCCTCCTCTCTTCGTCTACTCTGTGCCGTGTCTGTCTCTTTCTCTCTCCGCCCCACTAGTTCATGGTGGGAAAGGTATTAGGTTTACCCTTAGTGAAGAAATTTATCCTGAGAAGGGTACGTGTGCTGCTCACCTGCGCCTGCACCTGCCTGCCGCCGGCCTGGGCTAGTAACAGTCCCGGCACTGTGGGCCGGGTTGCCAGGAGTCCCATCCCAGCACCTCTGGCCTTGGAGACCCTGAGTGTGGGCAGAGATGAAGCCCTCTGCCCACAGACTCACACTCCCAGGGCTGCTTTGGGCTGAATTTGGAGGAAATATGCTCAGCCATATTGCCCACGTGCCCAGACCAGGGAGGGGGGACTGTGCCCCATGGGGATGAGGGTGCCAGCCTTCACTTGTGAGCTCCAGGCACCCTGCGTTGTCCCCAGAGCTGCTGCCTGGGGCTGGGCACTTGCCATGACCTCCCTGCAAGTTGTCCCCTTGGGACATGTGGCCCCAGGGGAGGCCATGACTGTGCCCAGGTTCCCCCCCCATTCACCCTGCTGCCAGAAGGACCATTACTAGCCTTGCTCCGGCGAGCTCTGTCCACCTGCCCCAGGGGGTGAGGAACGAGCCCAGCTCCACGGGCCCTGCTTGGCCTTCATCTCACCCTGCCAGAGGGGCCAGGCCACCCCCTGCCCCCCCCCCCTCGCCCGCCATTGCCTCCATTTCGGCTCAGCATGCAGCACTGCCTGGGTGGCGGGTGCCTGGGGGGATGGGGTGCCTGGGGTGGGGTGGGGTAGGATGAAGGTGGATGGAGATGAGAGTGTGCCATCACCAGCCTGGCACCCTCGCGCTGGGGGCCATACAGTGACATGTGGGGATGTGTCCTCCTTTGCACCGTTACTTCCACCCTGGGAGCTTTCCCCTGAGCTCGGTTTGATCTCCTTGTCCCAGTCTGACCCGTGGAGCCTGTCCCTCTGCCTTGCACCCCCTCCTTCAGCCATGGGTACATGCATGGCTCTTGCTGGGGAGAGGGTGGGCTGGGCTGTTGGTCACAGGTCTCTCATGTTCCCCAGGCTCGGGGACCCTAGGGCTTAACATGTTCCAGAGATGGAGGGGATACAAGACCTTGGGCAGGTCAAACCCAAGCCCCTGGCAGGGACCCCCTAATCAGATCCCTCCTGTCCAGTGCCGTGCGTGGGCCACTGCCCAGAGCTGTGGGAGCTGGGCCACTGTCCCCTGTCCTATCCCACCCAGGCACCTCAGCCCCTGGCTGGGTGAGGGAGGGGCTCACTGGGCCCTGCTGATGTGGGGTGGGTTGACAGAGAGAGATGACCTGCCATGCCCTGGCCCACCCTGCTGCCAGCCCCAGCCATCCTTGACAGTTGCTGCACCCACACTGCTGTCCCCAGAACTGTTTGGCAGAGGCCACACTGGGCTAAATCCTACTCCCCATCCCCTCCTGCCCTGTGGCAGGTCACCTGCCTCCTCCAGTGGGGTTGGGGGGTGTCAAGGACATAGGGGGAAGGAGGACTCATGTCTCCTCCCTTTGCCACGCAGGCTCTGGTGTGGATGACCCTGTTGGGGAGGTGTCCATCCATGTGGAGCTCTTCACCCACCCTGGCACTGGCGAACACAAAGTCACCATCAAAGGTGGGTTCTGCTGACTGGGATGCCAGGGTCTAGCAGGTGGCAGTGCTGCATGAGCTGCACGTGTCCCCTCCTTGCAGTGGTGGCTGCGAATGACCTCAAGTGGCAGACTTCGGGCATCTTCCGACCCTTCATCGAGGTCAACATCATCGGGCCCCACCTCAGTGACAAGAAGAGGAAATTTGCCACCAAATCCAAGAACAACAGCTGGGCCCCCAAGTACAACGAGAGTTTCCAGTTGTGAGTGGCACTGGGGGGTGGGGATGTGGGACTGGGCTGGGGGATGTGTCCCCACAATGTGAGAAACCCCTCCTCCTAGGGTCTGCATCAGCTCACTTCTCCCACAGGGGGTGTTTTAGATGTTTTCTTGTAGGTAAAAGCAGGCATGGGAAAAAAAAAAAAAAGGAGAAGATGTCTTTTTGGGGCAGTGGCAAGGCAGCACCCATATGGAATGCTGTTGCAGAGCCAGGGGTCCTGGGAGGGTGACC
>NW_010232695.1:7921-10990 GCF_000690775.1 Eurypyga helias | reverse complement strand
ATGACACCGGCCTCACTGTCCTCCGCATCCTCTCCCAACGCAACAATGATGAGGTGGCCAAGGAGTTCGTCAAGCTCAAGTCGGATACACGCTCGGCTGAGGAGGGCAGCAGTTAAACCCCTTCTGCCCCCCAGTCCTCTCCCCCTGCTCCTGGCCCCTTTTCTACAGCATCCTCCAGCCATGTATAAGCCATAAGAGCAGCCACAAGAGGAATCTCCTTCATGGCCCTGGTGTGGTGAGAGGGGGACATGGCTGCAGTGACAGACCTCCCCCACCCCGTCCCCCCCTTGGCCAGACTGGCTGGGTGACAGCAGTGCAGAGCATGGCCATGCCCCCAGTTCCACCCCAGCAGGAAGGTGTTTGGGCTGGTGGGACTGCAGGGAGGGCTGGACCCCAGGCTGGGTAGTGGGATGGATCTGCTTCTTCCCAGGCTGTCTGAAATGGGGAAACCCCCATGGACCATCCCTGACCCTAACCCTGTCCTACCCAGCCCCAAACCTCATTGAGCAACACAGGGAAAGGGCTGGGGAGGGGTGTGTGTGGTGGTCTCGTCCCACCTGGGGATGTTGGTGAGTGGCTGGCACAGCACGATGGTCCCTTGTCCCCATCGCTCGAGCATTGCTGGGTGCCCCAAAGGACAAGGAGTCTCCCACCTGCTGAGCACCCTGTACATATGTAAATAGCTGTACATACACAGGGCAGCTGGACTGTGGCTGCGTCCTGCACCCGGAAGGGCTATTGGGGCTGGCGGGTCAGCGGGTGCAGCCCCCGCATGCCCCACACAGGGTCCCCTCCCTGGCTGGCAGCGGCATCACCAGGACCAGGAGTGGCAGGGAGCAGCCCCCAGCCCGTATCCTGTCTTCCCTGCCTTGCCAACACCATGGGCTGCCCCGCTGCTGCCCCCAGGGTACCAAGGCTTGGGGGCAAGGGCTGAGGGCACTGCAGCAGAGGGACCCCTCTCCCTTTGCTCTGGCCAGCAGGGACCAGCCATCCCTGTGCAGTGCAGCAGCACCCATGGAACCTCCTTGGTGCAAGCAAAACCCTTCCCAACCCAGAGGACCCACCCCAATTTCCCATTAACCACCATTTCTGCGTGATCAGTGGTGTGCATGTCTCATGTGAGCGTCCGAGAGGCCAGGGTGCGTGGTGTCAGGGGTGGCCACCCCAGCTGGCGATGTTGCCCTAAGTACCGGGGAGGACAGAGACCTGATGACCCCACAAGTCAATATACCTCTCTCAGCCCCCTCACTGTCCCAAAGCAGGGTACCCTGATTGTTCCCCCTGGTCCTTTTTTACAGTGTTTGCCTGGGTCCAAAGGGTTTAGCTTTCCTCCCTCATTTCTGTCGATGTTTACACCCCTTTTCTAACCACTGCTCCTGCACGGCCAGGCTGGGGCTCAGCCCCGCACCCCCCCACCATGGTGCCCCTGGCCCCGTGTCCTCTCCCCAAACTGTTCTGTTAGGCATGTGATTGAACCGACCAATTCTGCTCCTGTAGCACGTTTCACCAATGCCCGTGTGTCTGTACAACCCCGTGCGGCACCGCCCACCGCCGGCGGCGGCTACCATGGATGCATGACAGTGAGATGTTTTGCACTATTTTGAAATTTTTGGGCTCTGTAAAAATATTTTATTATAGCTGACATTAAAAAGCACACCCTTCACTGTGGCTGCTGTGGGGGTGTGGGAGGCAAGCACGCAGGGGGTCTTCATCCCCAATGCAGTACTTGCACGTTTAAGGTTAACACCAAGGAAAAATAGCCCAGGGACACTGCAGCAACTCCTTCCGCGCTTAGGCCAAGGTACAGAGGAAGAGCTATGGATATCATCTGCCTGTATTGCTGTAAGGCTTTTGACCCAGTCCACCAAAACATTCTTGCAGCTAAATTGAAGTGATACAGGTTTGATGAATGCAGGGCCCTGACCTGGGCTTTTGCCAGCCTTTTGCTGGGGCCTGGGCAGGGTCCCGCTGCTCTCCAGAGTACTCCAAGGCCATTGCTGGGCATTTCCAGGGCCCAGGTGAGGCCCTGTTGCCCTCCAGAGAGCCTTGGAGTTGCTGCTGGGCTTTGCTAGAATCATAGAATGATTTAGTTTGGAAAGGACCTTTAAAGATTATTGAGTCAAACCCTATCCTGGCTACTGGGAGCTTTTGTCTTTTCCCAGTGATTCTTGATGGATACACCATTTCTCAAGGTCTTCTGGATTAATGCAGCACCATCCCTCGCTTGAATCATCAATACTGGGGCTCCTGTGCTCATGTGAAAAGAGAGAGAGTATCTCTCAGTTACCACTAACAGTACACAAAGGCTGTTACTAGTATCTATTCCAAAAAGTCTGGCCGCTGGGAATGGGTCATGGGAACACTGTGCCCTGGAGGTTGTGAGTTCCTCCGTTAGTTTCCCCATAGCGGGGCTGGAGGAGCAGGTGGGACAATTTTAACTGGCACCTTCCCAACATCCAGCTCATCCGTGCAATCCCTTTCGTGGTCATCCCATAGTTTCTGTAAGGAAAGCCTGTTGAACTGGTCTGTTGTAAATCCTGTTTCTCCCAGGGTCCCGCTCCTGTTGGTCAGGGCATCTTTTTATGTCAGATTGATTTGCTTTAATGGGGAGGGTTTGGAATATTTTGTCTCTTACTCTTTTGTCTGGGATGGGCCCCACTGCCCTTCATTGAGCCCTCGGCCCTTCACCAGCCTTGCCGGGGCCCAGAGAGACCCCTGCTTCTCTGCAGAGTGCCCTGGGGCTTTAGCTAGCATACTGGGTTTATAGGGCAAGGTTTTGGTATCTGCAGGGACTCTAGGGGTGGCTTCTGTGAGATGTCAGAAACGGCCCCCAAGGCAGATGGGGCTGGTTCCAGCTGGCTCCAAGATGGACCTGCCGCTGGCCAAATCCAAGCCCATCAGCGACAGTGGGAGCACCTCTGGGATAATGTATTTAAGAAAAGGAAAAACTGCTGCGTAACAGCAGCCAGGAGAGAGGAGTGAGAAAAGGAGATGAACAGCCCTGCAGACCCCCAGGCCAGGGAGGAGGGGAGGAGGTGTTCCCGGCGCTGGAGCTGACACTCCTGGGCA
>NW_010232695.1:3366-7857 GCF_000690775.1 Eurypyga helias | reverse complement strand
GCATCCCGGGGAGGACCCCACGCTGGAGCAGGGGGATGCCCAAAGGAGGCTGTGACACTGTGGGCAGCCTGTGCTGGAGCATTCCTTTCCCAAAGGACTGCACACTGTGGAAGAGACCCATGCTGGAAAAGTTTCTGGAGACCTGCAGCCCGTGGGAAGGACCCACACTGGAGAGGTTCGTGAAGCACTGTTTTCTGTGGGAGGAACCCCATTGTGGAACATGAGGAAGGAGCAGCAGAGACAACTTCTGATGAGCTTACTGCAACACCCATTCCCCATCCTGCTGTGCCACTTAGGGTAGAAGGTGGAGAAGTCAGGAGTGAAGTTGAACCCAGGAAGAAGGGAGGTGTGGGGAAGGAGTTTTAAGATTTGTTTTAATTTCTCATTATTCTACTCTGATTTGATTGGCAATAAATTAAACCAATTTCACCAACTCGAGTCTGTTTTGCCTGTGACAGTAATTGATGAGTGATCTCCGTACCTGTATCTTGACCCACTAGCCTTTCATTGTACTTTCTCCCCCTGTCCAGTTGCAGGAGGGAAGTGATAGAGTGGCTTGGTGAGAGTGATAGAGCCAGCCTAGGTGAACCTAGCACAGCTAGGCTTTGTTGAGGCCAGGCTGAGCCCTGATGCCCAACAGAGACACTTGGTGCTTTTGCTGGGCTTTGTCAGGGTCTAGACAGGGCCCTGCTCCTCTCCAAAGTGTCCCCAGGGCTTTTTCTGGGCTTTTCTGGGTCCCAGGTAGAGCCCTGATGCCCTACAGAGAGCACTGGGGCTTTTGCCAGACTTTGCCAGGGCCTGGGCAGGGCTCTGCTGCCATCCAGGTTGCCCTGAGTGGAATGTGGAGAAACTTGATGAGGAAAAAGAATTAGAATAACAGTAGGAACAGGGAAAATACAGTGGAAAGGAGGAGAAGGAATAAAATGAGGAGATGAAGTGGAAGAATAAAGGGAATATGAGAAACAGAAGTTGCAGGCCAAAAATAATGAGAAGGAGGAAGGAATAATGAGAATGAGGAGAGAGGAGGGAGAAAAGGAAGAACTGAAAGAAGTGGAGGAGAAAGAGATAGAGGGCAAGAAGGAGAAAAAAAAAAAAAACCAAACCAGAGAAAGAACAGAAAGAGCTAGAATAGCCAGGGAGGAAAAGGAGGAGGAGGGAGCAACAGGACGAGAAAAAGTTACAAGGGGATGAGAAAAGAGGAGTAAGAGGAGAAACTGGAGAAGGAACAGGAGAAGGAGGAGGAGATGAAAAAAAAAAAGAAAGAGGAGGAAGAGTAAGAAGAAGAGAAGGATAAAGGAAAAGCAGAAGGAAGAACGGGAGTTGGAAAATAAGAAGAGGCAGCAGAATAACAGAAGGAGGATGAACAGTGGAAAAATGTGAAAGGAGCACAAAGAAAACAGAGAAGGAGCAAGAGGAGGAGGACAAAAAAAAAAAGAAGAAGTGGAGGAATAGGAGGAGAAGGAGGCAAAGGAGGGGACGGAAAAGAGCAGAAGCGGAAGAAGAACAGGAGGAAGAAGATCAGGAAGTTTAAAAGGAGGATGGGGAGGACAAGGAAGAACAGGAGGTGGAGGAGAAAATAGGAGGAGTAATAGAAGGAAGAGGAGGAAAACAGAAGGAAGAACAAGAAGAGGAGGAGAATGAGGAAGAAAAAAAGGAAGACAAGGGAAGAGGAGGAGGAAGACATGAAAGAAGGAGAGGAAGACAAAGAAAAACCATAAGACCAGGAGAATGAGGAGAAAGAACAGGAAAAGGAAGGGGAAGAACAGGAGAAAAAGGAAGAGGAAGAGCAGGAAGAGGAAGGAGAAGGAAGAATAAGTGATGGAGAAAGAAAAAAACAGGAGCAGGAACTTTAGGAACCAGAGGAAAACCAGGAAAAGGAGGAGGAGAAGGAACAGGTGAAACAGGAGGAAGATGAACATGAGAAATGGGAGTAACAGGAGGGGGAAGAAAAAGAGGAGGAACAGAAGGAATGGGAGAAGCAGGCAGAAGATGAGGAAGAACTGAAGGAATAGGAGGAATAGAAGGACAAGACAGAAGAAGAGAGGAGAATGATGATGAGGAGCAGGATAAAGAGGAGGAACAAGAAAACAGGAGGAGGAGGAAAAAGACTAAGAGGATAAACAGGAGACAGATGAAGAGAGAGAGGAGGAAAAAGGAATAGTAAGAAAAGGATGTGGAGGAGGAAAAGGTGTGTCCCTGTGCTCTGGTATTTATTTAGCATTTCCCTAGAGAATATCTATGCTTTTAGGTCTGTGGATCTAAATGATCTCTTTATGTAGATGGCAGAGCTAGGTGTAGTTTAAGCAGAGGGTATTCTCATCTGGTGCTCTGTGCACTTTGTTGAAACAGCAGGCTTCATGGGCCTTAATTTGAAGGATGGTTTTTTGTTCTGCACTTATTGCTCATAGGGATGCTGCACAAGAGTGGTGGTGGGGTTTGGAGGGATGGATGTGACCTGCTGTGACCCCTACTAAATGTGAACTGAACTTGTCCCAGTGTACTCAAATGAAAACGGAGTGACTGCATATGGTTTTCTTCCCAGCTCCAGTTCCAACCTACAGGCTTGGCACTAGTGAAGAGACCGTATGCTATTTTGAAGATGCCAGTGGCTACAAAATAGCTGAAAACATCACCTGTTTAGGTAACAGTGCCAATGGTTGGTGATCAGGGACATGTACTTACATGACAGTATTCCTTTTTCTGGTGATTGTAAGATGACATTGCATACCATGGAATGAAATACTCCTTCAGCCAGCTTGGGCCAGCTGTACGAACTGTGAAGAAAATTAGCTCTTTCCTGCCTGATAGCAGCACTGAAGCAAGACAGCAGGGAGGAAAGAAAACTAGGGCTTGCCTAAATGGCTTCTTCACCTTAGGCAGGTGTTGCGTTGAGTAGTAATTTGGCAGGAGATAACCCCCCTTGCTTTCCAGCTTATCTTCAGGTATTAGATGGGCTGGGGGCGGCTAGGTTTAAATCCTGAATAATGCCCAATTTGACACTCTCAAATGAGTCCGGTATCTTGGATTCACTCAGCAGTGTGCTGTATTCCCGTCCAGCCACTCTCTGCGGGCTGACACGGTGCCCAGTGAGAAACGGTGCGGCTGGAGACGTGACACAGTGCAGTTTATTTAAAGCAACAGCACAGGTTCTGTGTGGATTGCTGGTGATGAATACACTGTCTGCAAGGTGTGTATACACAGATGTTAAGATTAAAAACTACCGAAGGGCTAAGTTAAAAGCAACTCTATAGAGATTTCTAAGTTTCAAATCTTACCCAAAGGCGTCCCTATAGGGGGGAAGAAAGGCTCAGCCCGTCGACTGATCCCAGAAGTCAGAGGTCGTGACTTGTCCACAATGGTGTCTTCCCTAACATCCCCCTTTTCGTAGGCTACTTTTATATTGTTTTTTACCTTCAGGGTGGAGCTTGAGTGGGCATAGTCATACATACCTTTGTTTAGGATTGGTGTGAAGTTTTCCCGCTTTGGTTTAAAGGTGTAAGTTACCTAAAATTCAGAGCGCACGCTCAGTGAGGAGTGGTCTCACCCTGGAGGCGGGTAGCCTTTGGGATGGAGGTGTGTTTTGGTATTATAATGACATTATAATGAGCAAAGTTCGCACAAGGACAGCAGTTCTTCAAAAGATGGCAGACTGTTGGCTTAGGGTAGCAAAAGTACAGCTTGTCAGTGTTCGAAGTACCAGTAAGTTCCCACCTCTGCACCGTTTTCACAGAGCCTGACCACGGAGTCTCCACTCCGTTCCACCCTCCATGTGCTTTCCCAGGTTGCAGGTTATGTTGCTCAGGGAACCATTGTGGAAGAGATTCCTTGCGTATCAGCTACATATCACCCTGGAGGCCTCCTCAATAACTTTCCTTAATGTGCAAACAATGCTGTATTTTTAATAGGATGGGTTATCCTACATCAAGGTTTGAGCTATTGCACTAAAACAGGCCTTAACTACAGTTTATGAATAGAGAAAATGAGCTGTCTCTAAGGAAAGCTTAAGTAGGATAAGGCTAAATTTGCTAAATTTGAGCCCCCGTAACTGTAACAGATACACTTGACTCCTAGCCATACTGTGGTTCAGACTAAGGAGCAACTGGTCTCATGTTCCGGGACTGAACTTCCAAGCTAGAAAGAGCCTGGTTCCTGTACAAGGGAGTGAAAGTCTTGAAAACTGTTTTGAAAAGTGGTTTCAAAACCCAGAAGTGCAAGTTACCAATGTACAGAACAAGATATCAGAGCTAAACCAAAGACATCTGTGGGTTTAAACCCATTACCCCTTGTCCTGTCACTCACTGCCCTTGTAAAATGTGTGTCCCCCCCAGCTTTCTTGTAGCCCCCACAGGCACTGGAAGGTGCTATAAGGTCTGCCTGGAGCCTTCTCTTCTCCAGGCTGAACACCCCCAATTCTCCCAGCCTGTCCCCATAGCAGAGGGGCTCCAGCCCCCTGATCATCTTCGTGGCCTCCTCTGGACTCATTCCAACCAG
>NW_010232695.1:2066-3293 GCF_000690775.1 Eurypyga helias | reverse complement strand
TGGAGGGCCCCCTCCCTCGCCCTGCTGGCCATGCTGCTCTGGATACAGCCCAGGTTGGCTTTCTGGGCTGCCAGCGCACATGGCCGGCTCATGTCCAGCTTTCCATCCCCCAGTACCCCCAAGTCCTTCTCCTCAGGGCTCCTCTCGATCCTCCAGCCCAGCCTGTCCTTGTGCTGGGATTGCCCTGACCCAGGTGCAGGACCTTGCCCTTGGCCTTGCTGAACTCCATGCGGTTGGCACGGTCCCACCTCTCCAGCCTGTCAATCCCACTGGATGGCATCCCTTCCTTCCAGCGTGTCAACCGCCCCACACAGCTCGGTGTCAGCAGCAAGCTTGCCATGGTTCATGTTTTGACAAAGATGTTGAACAGTGCTGGTCCCAATCCCAACCCCTGAGGAACATCACTGGTCTCCACTTGGACATTGAACCATTGACCACCACCCTCTGTGTGTGACCATCCAGCCAGTTCCCTCCGAGCCAGTTCCTTATCCACCAAGCAGCAGTCCATCCATCAAATCCATGCCTCTCCAATTTAGAGGCAAGGATGTTGTGTGGGACAGTGTGAAATGCTTTGCACAAGTCCAGGTAGATGACATTAGTTGCTCTTCCTTTATCCACCAAGGTTGTGACCCTGTCATAGAAGGCCATCAGATTTGTCAGGCATGATCTGCCCTCCTTCCCAGTCAGTTTATTTCAACCTCCAACACAGTCAGTTGTTGGGATCCCCCAGTCACACCAGAAATACTGATTGGCTGTAGCTTGATGGCATGAGGGTGCACCCATGTCTACTAGAGCTCTGTAATCCTGTGGCTCTGATGTGCCAGGCCATTGAATCCGCACAGTCTAGTAAACACGGTTGTCACTTTCCACCACCTGGCTGGAGGCAGGGCCCCTCTAAAACTGACATGATTCACTCAAGTCTTGGAGGAACAGATTATTGGTCGTCAGGTCTTCCATTCCGTTTGGGTACGGGAGCAGCGATTTTCCGGGAAGAATCCTTACTGGTGAATTTTTTCCCTTTCAGTTCACCCACTCATTTCTCTAGGACTGAGGTAGGTTTTCCATCCTACCTCTTTGCGTCCTCTCCGTGGTCATGTAGGTAAAACTACACAGTACTCTGTGATTGATACCTGCTGTATTCTCTTCTTTGAGCAGAGGAGCTCTTACTCCTAACAGCCAAGATACTGGCTCCTGCAGGGGGGGGGAGGGGACAATCCCCTCCGACTT
>NW_010232695.1:0-1873 GCF_000690775.1 Eurypyga helias | reverse complement strand
GCTCTTACTCCTACCAGCCAAGATACTGGCTCGTGCAGGTGGGGAGCGGGACATCTCCACTCTGAATTGCTTAAATTTCTGTGACAGTCTGTCTACAGCTGAGACAAAGGCCTTTATGGGGGAATAGAGACTTTCCTCATATTCCCAGAGTTAGCAAACCACCTTATTCACTGTTGGGGTGTCATCCTTTTTCCAGGTCATTATTGACAACACACTGGCATATGAGGATGGTACACTCCGTAGTAATTTCCACCACATGGGTCAGGTGCATTGAACTTCATCTAGATTTGTGGGTGCCCGTGCATTGGTCAGGTCATGATAAACTCTCTCTAGCACAACTAATTCCCTCAGGTACTGGATACCTTTCTCTATGTCCATTTTCGTGGCTGATATGGCACCCTTTCCTTAAAAGGATACCTTTCCTTCATGCTTTCCAGGAGTCATCTCCAGAGGCTTCTGTGGTGTAGCAACGGACACTGGCACTGGTTGACACTAACACCGGCACTGGCACATTGGGGTTGCGTGGTTGCATTGTCCCATGCAGCAGTTTGAGCCGCTACAGGAGATGGCCCAGTCAGAGGCGGGGATGTAGCTGCAGTCCTGATCGCAGGGGTTAAAGTCGCCATGGGGGTGATGTAGCTGTGGGGGATGGAGCCAGTGCAGGTCAGCTGGTTGCAGGGGCTGACATAGATGTGTGGGCTCAGGTCACTGCCCTGCATGCCACACGGATCCGTGCTGCCTCCCTTCCCATTAGGGCAGTTCAGGTGGCTGCACAGAGACTGCTTCCAGCTTGAGCACTGGTAGCAGATGGGGTAGTGACCCTAAACAGTTCTCTGACTTTAAACCACAACTGGATAACATGCAGGAGCATGCTAATCCCTACCAATAGAGCACTCCAAGACCATGAAAAATTTCCCAAATACTCATACAACATTACCATTGGCCCGTGAGAAGAGGGAGAAAATTGGAATAATTTCCCAACATCCAACCAACTGAATAATTTCTCCTCATCCAACACACCAAATAATTTCTCCTCTATAGGCTCTGTCCCTGAGGAGAAAAGGGAAAAGTTGTAGTTAGTGAAAGTCTCCATGAGATGGCTCGCAAAGCACCAAGATGCTGCCAATATTGCATACAGATACATGTTTCCTCCCCACACCAGTAATACACAATCCAGCCAAACAAGACCCCTCAAACTGGTTTGAGCATGTATGGTCAGTATCGCAAGTAACATGCAAAGCAGTAAATCCCACCTGTCTCTGAACAACCTGAAGAGCCAAGAACTTAACATCCTGATCAGCCACCACATGTCTATAATGAATACTTATCACACAATTCCGTTTTAACACACAGTAATCAGATGTGTTCTTATCTCAACCTTTTGAGTCCCACGTTTTGTGCCAAAAAGGACTGTCGTGGTTTAACTCCAGCCAGCAATAAAATACCACGCAGCCGCTTGCACACCTCCCTCCTGATCTCCAGTGGAGATCATGCTCATAAAGCAGATGCCACGTCGTTAGAAGTGCTGCAGTGTCTTTTCCCTCCCGTGTGGCACAGTCAATCAGTTTATCACCTAACTCTTTCCAGACAGAAACACTAAAAGAAGTTATGATAGTTGCCTCATATCCTTGTTCTTTACTCCATAGTAGCATTTTTCGCAATAACACTTCCTCCAACTTAACTCCTCGTTTTTGCAAAATCATTTTCCACATAGTAATGATCATAGTCTCTTCCTTACTTAAAGAAGTACCCATGTTCCCAGCAGCTCCCCTTACCCAGGTGTCTCTTCCAGAGCTGGCTCCGGCAGCTCTACCCGCTGCTCTCTGCTCTGCCGGGCTCCATCTCCGTGCCTCTACCCGCCGCCCTTGGAGTC
>NW_010232694.1:91129-93364 GCF_000690775.1 Eurypyga helias | reverse complement strand
CCTGGCCCCCCCTGGTTCGCACACCCTTCGGATTCTTTGGTTTACAGCAGATTCTACAGATTCTTTGGCCGCCCCCAGCAGCAGCCGTGCGTTCGCTTCATCCAGCTAATCGCAAATCCAAACATGCCAAATTTGCCGTAAAACATAAGAAAGTCAAATGATGTTTTCTCCCTACTTGTTTCCCTTAGGAATCTTACTGCTGGGTTTCTTTTTTTTTTTTTTTTAACCCCTCTCATGTGGCAAAGAATCAGAAGCTGAACTATTCCCATTTTGTTATTCCTTCAGGGAACACAAAGGAAACCATTTGCTTTTCCACAGACATCTTGCCCCTTGATGGTTCTGTCTTTACTAGGAAAGAGCTCCAGTCTCAGCTAATTCCATCTAAAACCCCACTAAATAAAAGGCAATTCACATTTTTTCTCCTGATTTAGAAGGGCAAACTAAAGACAAAATCCCACAGACCTTTTCCATCACTTCGGTGTGCTGGGACAGTGGCTTGATCTGGCTGACTCGAGTCTGGGAGCCCCTGCTTTGGGGTTTGTTTTTTAAGTGACAGTAGAATTCATCACTCACTCTTGCGAAGGGGTTACCTGAATCTATATGCTGTGGGCCTGACACAGGGACTCGTTTCCTTTTCTCCCTCTGCCTGTGCCAGCTCTCCCATTTCCATGAGCTTATAGCACTTCCAGAACATCCCTTGGAAGTACAGCCCTTCTGCCTCAATTCAGAGGCATATAATCCTATTTTAATTGCCTGACTTTCTGTATTTCTACAACTCATAAATTCTAAAACTCTTACATTTCTTCCTTCCATTTTCTTTTGGTCTCATCCCTGCCCAAATCAGGCATAAAAATGTTGACCTTCTAGTTTAGGTAGTGAGGTTTGTGATCCTACTGCAAAGAATCACTTGGCATTCTGTAGTGCACCTCTGCGTATGCACACACGCATCCATACACACACCCCAGGTCATTTTTACATGCTCTACTTTGCATGTTTTGGGAGGCAAACGGTGCACTGACCTAAGAACTAAGCTTTATAGTCTCCCATCTATGGAAAATCAGTGATAGAATCATAGAATTATAGAATGGTTTGGGTTGGAAGGGACCTTATAGACCATCTAGTTCCAACCCCCCTGCCATGGGCAGGGACACCTTCCACTAGACCAGGTTGCTCAAAGCCTCATCCAGCCTGGCCTTGAACACTTCCAGGGATGGGGCATCCACAGCTTCTCTGGGCAACCTGTTCCAGTGCCTCACCACCCTCTCCGTGAAGAATTTCTTCCTGACATCTAATCTAAACCTCCCTGATTTCCATTTATACCCATTACCCCTTGTCCTTTCACTACAGGCTCTTGTAAAAAGCCCTCTCCCTTGTAGGCCCCTTTCAGATACTGGAAAGCTGCAATGAGGTCTCCTCGGACCCTAGATAGGTCAATGCCAGGGAAACCCCTGAACTGGAAACCATGTCTAAAGGGAAGAAAAACATACACAGATTTTTACTGCATTTTCTATTTTTGTTGTGAATCACATGAGTTTTATTATGGGTCATCTGATATTCTCACGTGATCCCTGCGTCCAGCATTGGCACACATGGCTAGAGGAAATTTTCTTCAGTTTTATATGAGACCATTACACTTAGATACATGTCTCACGAGATTTTGTTTGCTGCACCCAGCTTTATTACACCAGAGGACTACATGAGTCTCCTTAGAGGACAAAAGGCAGCCATATGTTCCTTTAATTGCAATTGCTCTTTTGAAATGGCACAAACAACCAGGGAATGAATACTGAAATGTTCAGTTTTGGATACATAGAAGAGAAAAATGTGCTGCTTTTCCTAAATGTTTTAACTGTTGGTTTTGAATGCTATATCCCTCTCTCATCAAGTTTACAAGAGAGTGTTCCAGCACAGCAGTTGTATGATCTAAGGTCAATCAGTTTTTTGACAGAGATTTATGACTTTTGTATATTTCAATTTATAATGTTAATATCTGTTCTCTTGGAAGAATTTTCATTTTCTATGGAAAGGCTCCAACATTATGGTTTCATTCCATTAAAAGTCTGTGATTGATTTCAAGGAACCGTAGCTATTTTTATGCTTTGTTAATTTAGAGGTTCATTGGAGAGGTGTATGGTAGTAGCACCTGCCTGCCTCTCTGTAGGCATTCATGAGGAGGCATTTGTGGTGGGATTGAGGCATCCCTGGTGCAAAGCATTCAACAAGTGGATAGCGTGG
>NW_010232694.1:37233-91116 GCF_000690775.1 Eurypyga helias | reverse complement strand
GTTCTGTAAGGGGACAAGAACTGCTCTTCCATTACTACCATCTCCCGATCCCCAGCCATCTTTTATGTATGAAATAAATAGTTGAAAACTGAAAAGAAGGTAAAAAGCTAGAGCAGTTCTTGGGCAGATCAGATCTGTGGAGTAAAGAACTGGCCATCTTCAGTCTTGACTTTGTGAGGGTGAGAAAAGTGAGCAATTGACCCAGCTGACACAAACACGTAGGCAAGGCATTTTTCTCGAAGACTTTAGTTGCACCATGCAATACAGAGCAGGAAAGAGGGAACACAACACAGCTGGCTGGTTGAAGTGGCTGTATCATCAACATCCTCTGAAACTTTTAATGGAGTTGGCAAACTGCAGAGCTTGGGACTTCAGGATCCAGTGATTTTACTTGTGTAAATCCTGTGTGTTCAGACCTCGGGCTCTTGGACTCATCGCAATATTCCGGCAAAGTCTCATTGCAAAATGCATGGAGGAAGAAAGTCTCCTACCTAACAACTACTGAAAAACAATGGTTGTTTAGGGCACTGTCTAGACAGTCCTACTGTCTCTAAGAGATCTACAAAATGGGGAAGTCCTTTCCCAGGCTAGCGAAGCACGTAAGCACACAGTTAATAACACACAGCATAATAGTCCCAGGGACTCCAATCAAATTAAGCTCTCTGCTTACAGGCTCTGCTGAACTGGAACCAGATTGCATTAGCTTGCTTTAACCTCTCCACAGATCACGAACACTACACTGGGAACACCTGCCTTAGAGAGCTGAAGGTAATAGGGAGACAGAGGAGAAAGCGATGCTCTGACAGGCGTCTGCTGCGATGTTTTGAGTTGATACTGAGCCCAGTGTGTGATTCTGGTTTCAGCAGACCGAAGGGTTAATTGTGGTGCTATACTGTGATCAGGGGAAAGGAAGTCAAACTAACCAGAGATCTTGGCCAGTCTCTGTTGACTTTGATAAGGATGTTCCTGCATATGGAAAGAAAGGATCTTCTGCATGTAGATAGAGAGGCGCATAAAGCTGTCAGCAATACCCTGTCTTCTCATGAGAGATGAGCTGAGCCAAATATAGACTGGGTTAGAGCTTACACTCAACGGTGTGGCACCTGCTCCTGATGCGGGTTGAATTTGGTCTAGTTTTGTCACTTGGGGTTTGCTTATACTACCAAGGAGCATTATTGATACTGCCCAAGCTACCTCCCCAGAATAAAATACCCTGCCATTGCCACTGCAGTTCCCCACATGGACAATGTGCCAGCTTTACCAGGATTTTGCTGTTTGATCTCGTTCTTTTAAATTGCAATAGCATTTTTTTAAACTGAAACACTAATGGGTATTGTTGCTGGAACTCTGGGTCCTCCACACCGTGGCAGAGCTCATGTGAAACATGCTGCTTTTGTCCTATATGGGTGTCCACCAGAAAATGTCAGGAGTTCCTTGAATGTTATACTTTTCTGTGAGTAAAATTAAACATACTCAGTACTGGAAACCTGTCAGGGATTGTTGATGGCATCCATTTCGGGAGTTATTATAGCTCTACCTAGGGACTTCACTTTTTGGCAAATTGCAGGTATCTGTGGACCATGTCACAATAGTCAGGTTCAGTTTTTCATGCTTAAAGCCTTTAGCTATGTAAGGACCTGATTACTTTTCAGATCTTCATCATACCACATCCCAGTAGGTGTGTGCGTGCTAAAGATAGAGTGCTATCTGTACCCTTTTGTTTTCAGAGAGACACTTAATCGTGTACTGCCTTCAGTAGAAGACTGAACATTTGCTTTGGGAAACCCCAGGATGTGAAATAGATGTCTAATGGGCACCTGGTTCATGTAATGAGTAAATAACTCTGAATATTTACTTTTCCACATTGAAACACGGTCAGTCTCAATGTGAGCTGCTAGCACTTCTGCGGTGTTACTCACTGTTCTGTATTTATCAAGGCTTCTAAGAAGGGCTCCTGATGGGTGATCAGTGGGCACTCAGTGCCTGTAAAACCCACCTCCATGGCCTAGAGAGGGACTTTTCAGTAGTGACCACAGCCAGACAACTGCTGACACTTAGCTTTTCTTCCACCGTGTCTGAAGGTTGGGGAGGTGGGAGCTACTGGGGCTGTGCAGAGTTAGGGGAAACCGTGCTGAAGCACTCTCAGGCAGTGCCCTGCTTGATCCTCCAGCCCTTCCCATAGCCTGTGCTGTAGCAAGGACCAACTGCAAGGTCTGGTCTATGGCACCCTGCCATCATGACAAGTCTCCTTTTTTTATGCATGGCAGGAACCCTTAAAATGCAATTTGGTGCAAGGCAGGGATTTGTGTTTTTAATAATTGTCACACATGCTGGCAGCAGTAAACCTGTGCTTGTTCAGCATATCCATACAACTCTAATAGATAAAGCACCAGAAACCAGCACTTAATATAACATGATGTAATATAATAATGATATAATATAATGTAATGTAATATAATACAATATATGTAACATAATGTAATAATATAATGCAAACCCTAGTGATAGAAAGGAATAAAAGAATGATCTCTGAAGACAAAGAAATATCCTTGCTCATTTCGCATAGTCCAGTGAGTAGCTTCTAAGCTTATAACCCCAGAAATGGGCAGAATGGAATCAGATACTGAAAGGGAACTGAAATCTGAAGGAAATCCGAAGGAAATCTGAAATTATATGAAACGTCCTATTTTGCCATTACTATTCAATCTATATTGAAAGTCAAATATTTTCTGTTCAAAATTGCATATCATGTCCAAGTGTCAACTGAAAACTACATTGTGAATGGGAAAGCATAGAAACTCCCATTGTTATTTATCTCTTTTTCTTAGAGGGAGGGATGAGGTTGGTCAGACCTTTTGCAATCAGCCAGTTTTCAGGGAAGACTTCACCAATTTATCTCCCATATTCTACAAGTGTCTAGTGTGTTACAACACAATCTTCTTCAATAAAAATTAATGTATTTTTAAAGATTCGTTTTGCTTGCTACTTGTTGGTGCTACTGCCTGCTACTTGCAGGCTGCTCTTCGGAGTCTTCAGTTTTATACAGTCCACATATCTAAATCTATATCAGCACTGGCTCATTTAATCTCAGTTAGCATATTAGAAGAATAAAATGTAATATTGAAAGTACTTTAAACTTTGTTTCATATAAACATATTCTGAGATAAAAGCATCAGATGCCCTGACAAATCAGCAATAAAATTCACATCAACTTCCCTGGTGCAGAATCAGGCCCATGGAAAATCTTGTGTGATTTAGTCTGCAGACTTCAGCTTATGAACATCTCACAAAACTCACATCACAGATAATAAGGATGAAGTGCTGTATCATCACAACATAAAATGTAGCAGTGAAGGAAAGCTGTTATGCAGTGAAAGGGCCCAGAATGTGAATATGCCATCCAAAACCTTTTGGCATAAATCCTCCCTCTTTTTTTTTTCCTTGGGAATGTATGTCATTTTTGTGATACTTCTTATGAAAGTGTAGCTCTGCTGCCATCATTAATACACTGTTGGTGTGAACTGTCAGTTTTTCCCACTTACATTGATGCAAAGATTGTAGTCCACTAAGAAAAGTCCATGGAATTAGTTCAGATTTGTCTTGACTTCTGGAGAGCAGGATTTAACAGAAAGTAAAATTATTTAAGTAAAGTTTAAGACATCTTGAAACTTTCCCAGTGAAATTACCCTGACATATATATGGTGTTCAAGATGGTAACATCCCTGTGATAAACTACAGAAATATTTGATAATTTGAAATAACTTTGATACTTCCAATTTTAATCTGCTGTAGGATTTTATCTTGCATTTCAACTCCCTAATAAAAAAAATCTTCTCTTCATTTCCCATCCATGTGGATATATTCTACTAAAATTACACAGCCATTAGGCTTCACACTACTAGCACTCTTCAGAAGTTAGTTTTAAAGTTTGATCTTCCCAGTCATCCATTAAAAACTTTTGGTAGTTGTGTGAAAAAAAAATTGATGTTAATTACAGGTATTTCTAAAATGAAATAACTATAACTTTTCCTTCTGTCTAAGGTCATACTCCAAAGAAAAGTGGGTTATAGAAGTGACGAGATAGAAAGGCAGTATACATGTAATTTAATTATTTTTTTAGTAATGTTAGTGCTCACATGGGATAACATACTTTTTCAGCCCATGCAGCCACTTTGCAGCCTGTGGTGGTAAAACCTTTCTTTCCCCATCTGACTCTGATAAGTTTCTTCAGTGTGCAGTTTCTATGCTTAATAAAATGCCAAAGATTTGCCAGAGATATTGACTATTTCATGGAAAAGTACTGTAATGAAACAGCCCCTGTAACAGGATTTTTAAAATTTTATTTGGTTTCAGTAACATGAATCCAGCCTGTTGCTTTGCACTCTGATGTTGTGCCTGGTTGACTAACCTGAATTCAAGCCACATCTGACATGAGCCCAGGCTTCAAGCAACCTCCTTTGTTTGCAACACTCCAGTGAATCAGTTCAGTGCTGTGCTGAGAGTGTCCTGCTCTTCATTTGCCAGCACTTTTTATTTTGACCTGCACTTCAGCATATCTTTCTCTCAGGTACCATCCATTTCTTCTCCAACTGCTCAGCCTGATTCCTCTTGCTTTACTGCCTGACGATCCCTATTCTCTCCCCAGCAGTCCTTGCATCCTCACTCTGTGCCTCTCTGGCTCTTTCAGTGTTGATGTGCAGTGCTGGATCTTCCTTTGACCAAGGTCTTGAGCTTCCTTAAGTGTTTTGTTGGCACCCGCTGCCTCACTTCTGATTTCTTCTTCTGACAGCCATTCTGTCTCCTTCGGCAGCACTAGTGCTTTAATCAGCAGCACAGCCTTCCTACTCCTACAGCTTCTCTAACAATGGGTTTTGTTGGATGGCTCGGCCTCTGCATCCACACTCACTCTCCTCTCTTGTGTGTGTTGCTTTGCTGCTTTCTCCCCTGTTGGATGTGTCCGCCTTTCCACAAGCAAGTGCTAATGAAGAACAACTCTGCTGCAGGCTGTTTCTGTGTGTTTTCATTTTCTGCCAAACAGAAGATTAACAATTATTCTAGATATTAAAGAATCACAATTTTTACAGTTTGAAACCAAAGGCGTCTTTTCTTTGCAGTCCTGATACAGGACCCATGGGAATTCCCCTGCCTTTCATCATGGGCTGGAGTGGGTTCAGTGACCTTGTGGATGGACCCCTTCGCTGACACACTGCGAGAAGCAGTTTAGCACAGAAGCCTTCTTTTCCATGGGGAGAACAAGCCCCCCGGGTAGCTGCACATGCACAGTTACATTTTAAATGTGTACTAGGGCTAGATGTAACACTCTCAGCAACAGAAAACTTTTCAGAATAGCATTTCTGTCAGAGAGCGTGATTGTGTTCCCTGCAGTGAGATAATACTTGGTCTCAGTCGAGTGCTTCAGTTTTACTTTGCGTGACTTGGATCACTCAGCAGTGAAAAGCTCTCCCTTGAATCTGCCAGAGCTTGGACTTAGCCTACACCTCCCTTATCTTAAGCTGGAACCTAGACACTACGCGGCACATGGTTTTGTTGTGGAATTCAACTTACGTCATACTTTATCCCTGTGCTTTTGCAGGACACCCACGCACACATAGCCCAAGTTTTGGAGGGAATGATGATCAATTTAGCTGCTGCTTATTAAAAAATAAGGTACTTCTGCAGACAAATGTTTATGTGAATGCTCTCAGAAAAAGTGTCTCTCACTGTCTTCAGATCTGAGAATTTTAAACGGTGAGCTACAGAGAGGAGTAGAAAAATCTTCCTGTAAACATCAAAGGCAACCCATGTTATTACTATATAGACACAAGCAGACATGGGTGATGATTATTCCCTTATTCTTGATTCCCTTATTCATGATTCCCTTATTCTTGATTCTCTTATTCTTGAACCAAACATTCCAGTGGTTTAAGTATCCTGGTGATTATTTGCAAATTGATGTGTGCTAGACTTGGTCTCCAAATTCAGTTCATGCTAGGGTGTCTTCCTTACAGTAGGGCTTCCCTTAAAGCTGCGAAAGAAGATAATGAGTTCCCTCCCTTGCCTTTCACCTGCTCAGGAGTGAAGTTACATTGGATGCTCACAGAATACCCTTTGCTTTCCATCTCAAGACTATATGGATCTGTATGTATGTACAGCCATGGCTCTCTTGTCTCTGGACAAGACAGTTACAGGTGTAATATCAGCCTTCTCCTACTGAATTCTAGCAACACATAATTACCTGAAAAGAGCCAAGTGAAAATCTGCTCCTTTTCCAGCCCTGCACACTGTACTCTCATTAGTCAGCACCTGGATTCTTAAAATGACAGAAATCACTCACGGCTAGCCATGGTGACACCTTATCTGGAACTGGCTCTGTTCTCCTTTGAATTTGAATAAACACCAGGAAAATGTACTGCCTTGCATATATTAGGCCCCAAATTCTTTTGTTTAGTCAGATGTTAATCAGTGCAATCTTCCTGCCAAGTAGGCTCTTGGCTTACCCATAGGGAGCAGTGTTTTGAAAGCAAACATGCTTTGCTAGGCTGCTCTTGGCAAATCCACCATAACTCTGCCATTATTCACAGGGTGGGACCTGGAGTGGAGAAGTGAGGCCATTTGTTAAAGTACAGCTCCTACTCATGGGGCTCATTTTACTTAAATGTAACCAGTGCTGAGGAGCGTATGCACGTATATCTTTAGGTCCTCCAGCTTCCTACTGCAGAGCCAGATCCTTGCTGATGAATCCCTTTACCCCTAGCAATCCATTTATATAGCTGTACAGTCAGGGCTATTTTTGCAGTGTAGAAAGGGCTGGAAAATGACAGCAGTTGCTCACTTAGAGCAATTACCTTTCTCCCCAAGTAGTCCTACTCTTTTCAGCAAGGTGTCACTCAGTGTGAATGAAGGAGGAGAGTTTGCCCGTTAATTACTTCGCATAGCTGAGCTTGTCCTTTGTGATTTTAGCTGCTCTTTTAATCTGAAGGTACACAGCCATGGGCTCCATGTTGTTCAAGGCTGAAGCCGAGAGGGGTGGACTTGCTGGCTGGAGCCAGTTTGTTGATCCTGCCTGTTCAGTGACATTTTTTTCACAGGCTGTTCCATCTTTGGAAAGTCAAATTTCTCAGATCAGGAACTGTGAAGAATCCTCTTTCCTCCCTGCTTGCATGTTGGCTTCTCTGGACTCCACAAATCACTGCTTCCTTAAAACATAAACAGAAATATGAAAATATGGATGGAAAGTTCAAATGCCAACATTAACAGTGAATGGCAATGATGTCTGTGCTTATGAACTATGACAAAATCTGATTTCATTACTTTGAACTCACTACCCAAGGGACAAAAAGTATGTGTTTACTTATGCGTTTCAAAAGCTGAACATCTACAAGACAGTGGATGAGTAGTGGTAGCATGTGGTTTTGTAAGCCTTTATCCAAGCCTTAGAAGCCTTTCACATCTTTAAGTCCACCAAAGAAATGCATTTAAAAAATGTGTCTCCTTTTTTTACAGTTTTTTTCTTTAGGAAAGAAGAAAGTTTAAGCACACAACCACTTTAAGATACAACTTCTCTTACCTATCAAGAGACAGTTAGTGAAACAGATGTTAGCATGCAGTTGTTCCGTACATTGAAGATGAAGAATTACAAACACAAAAGCATAAGATGTGCTTACAGCACCCAGACAATAATGGTAATCAAGAGGTCTCATAGTCGTTGTGCATACGTCACTCTGCAAGTAAATGTGCACATAGCCTTGGCATACTGGGTCAAGAGCTTTATCATACCTTTACCAAGGCATGATAACTGTACAAATTATAATACTCAAACATGGAGAGCAAAATAAAAATTGATCTATGAGCTGCAGAACAGCCTCTGAACAAACTGTGGTTCTAGCAAAAATACTTAATTCTTGACCCACTAGAGATTTTTGGTCACTCCCTGAAAACATTGCAGTGGAGTCTGCTGAGTGCTGTTGTCACTATATAAAATTGGATACAATTAAATTAAATGCATACATATTAATAAGCATGCATAATATCAAATAGTTGCATATAAAATTATGAAATTCCATTGTACTAAACCCACAGTGTTGGAATGAACAATTTCTTTTCTCATTTCTTTGTGTATTTGTATAGGAAGTTAGAGGTGTTGAATTAAGAAATCAGGCAACCAAGATACCGTTCATTGTTCTTCCGCATCCTTCTGATATTCCCACAGCCAATGCACCTCCAGGGGACAAACTACCGCACTCTTAAGAAAAGTGCCTTAGAGAGATGGGATTAATTACCTCTGAAGGGATCTTTCTCTCCATGAGAATTATAGAAGGAACCTACATAAAACAAGCTTAGACCAGATCCTTAACTTTCATGTGGCTGAAGTTAAGTGAGATGAATTCCTTTTCTGCATTGGACTGTTTCTGCTTGGAAAGCTGAAGATAATGACGCTTCACTTGCTCAGAGTGCTCAAGTGAAGATCACTAGTGTAGGTATTACAGTAAAAATACTGTTGAGAAGTAGAAAGGTTTCTGGAGGGAATGAGTTTGAAATAAATCATCCCACAGTTTCACAAGGTTTAGGGAATATATTTCAATTGGAGGAGAAACTGCAGGAATTATCCAAAAAAGCTTATTTTGAACAGCACTGAGATATAAGGAAATTCATCCCTCTTAGCAAACATCTTGATGTTCATCTCTGTGAAAACAAGAAGGCTTGGCTGTAAATGCAGCCAGAAGCAGATCATTCATGCCAAGGTATTCAGTGTCATAAAAATATATCAAATATTCTAGGATAATGGAAGGTGCAGACTGTCATCAGTTTGTAGAGAAGTTACCACAGAGGAGCCTTGTAGGGATTCTCATCAGGCTGAAACGACTGGGCATTGCACCAACATAAATGTTTATTATTGCCAGTAGTTATGGGAACATAGCACTTAAAAACCCCACATCTCTAGCCTCATTCACAAAAAAACATTTGTCTGCTTCTGTGTGGCTACTATGGCCCAGACTTGCTCCCTCAGTCTATGTGTGCAGTACAACCTTCTTTCCTTTTCCTCCTAGCCAAAAAGGCACTGCGTGCTCCATGTGAGGTTTAACTTTCAGCAGCCCTTTATCAAACTATTTATCACATTTATTTGACAAATCAAATGGAATGAGAAAAAAAGGGGCTTTGAATCTCAAGGATCATTTCAACCAGTGGTGTTGTTGAGGCAGCTCTAGTTAGTAACAGCTTTTGAAAGCATTATTAATTTTGCACTAAATGGAAGTATTGTCCTTGGAACAGGATTCTAGGGCATATCCTGCACTTCAACAATTTAACTTTTGATTTCAAGTTGTTTTCCTTAAAAGTATGCCTTTCTGTGGTGAGAGGGATAGAATGGACACAATCCTACAGCAAAAAAGTCTTCCGGGTTTTTCCAGTAGAAATATCTTCTCTCACAGATGGTACTCTCATAATAATCTAAACGAAACCTTGCATTAAGAAATCCAAATCTCTGACACCGTCCAGCAATTCAGCAAATAGCCCTTCATCATGAAGAGGGATGGACTCCACACCAGGGAGGGGAGAAGGTTGGCTCCACACCAGGGTGCTCTGCTGGAGGCAGCTCTGCTGGACATGGGTTGTGAGACAAGAAGAAATATTCTTGACCATATGCAGGCATGTGACTGAACTGCCTGAGTCAGCTTCCTTCAGCTCAGTCCCTCTAAATATCCCTGTGCAGGTCCTTATCTTTTCCTTGCTGTGAAATAGCATCCCTTAGCTTAAACCTCACTAAGCAGAATTTAAGCCAAGGCACATTGCCTTAATTTGGGCACATGAAGAGCAAGCTCCAATCAGTTGCTGAGAGTAAAGTGGGTCAGCCACCCCATGTTTACCAGCTCATTTCTTTAAAAACTTATGAACTATGTGATTTTCTGTTAAGTAACTTTAGTGAGGAGGTGAAATGAAAAAGCCTTTTGTGAGGAGCATTTGGATGTCCTTGCACACTGAAAGCAAAAGCACACAGGGGTACTTGACTCCATTGAGAATATTTGTAATATGTCATTCAATTGCATTTTTCATTTTCTGTTTTCTAAATGAAGCCTTACAAAACCGATGTCCCTTTTTTTTCAATTCTCTGCCCCACATCCAAATACTTACAGGTCATGAAGGACCCTTCCTGTTGGGGACTGCTGGCAGTTGGACAGGAAGTATGCTGTGGTAGGTTTTGGAACAGCTAGGTCTCAGGGTACCAGTGTTTAAATCTTCAGCCAACTTCGTGATTGACCCCAGCCGAACACCCACACAGCTGCTTACTCCCTCCCACACTCCCAGTGTGTGGAGTGATGGGAAGAGCGAAAGCAAGAAACTTTGTGGATCGAGATGAAGACAATTTAATAGGTGAAAGAAAGGGGCAAAATTAAAGAGTTGCAAGTTGATGATAGTCACAAAGCCTTGATGCTGTGCAAGCACTGTTCGGCAATAGCCAAAACATTGCTGTGTTATCAACTATTTTTATCACAAACACAAAACACAGCACCATCAGGGCTACCATGAAAAAAGTTAACTCCATCCCAAGCAGACCCACTATAGCTGCTCATGAACTGAACTGGTCGCGTAACGCAGCCTCAGTATGGGATGCCCTGAAAACAAGTCTGCTTTGCTTATGAACAAACAGTCCTTCCTGTCTGCCAAATTTAAAGGGGCCACCTCTGAGTTCTCCAAAATATGGGACCCTTCCATGGGCCATGGCTGTTGCTGACCTTAGCTCTGCCTTCTCCACCTGCTCTGAGCACAGGTTACGTTGCAAGGGAGTGCCAGCAGGGGAGACAGAGGATGCATGGCAGGGTGGACATGACCTCTAACTGTCCCTTCCCTCATCTAAGATCTCATCACCTGGAGATGATGGAAATGCTAGGAATTACATTTTTGATATCATGGCTAGGGGTCTCGCAGCTAACACCACTGCTGTTAGAGAGGCAGCTGGGCATCTGAAACACCAGACCCACAGTGGAGAGCTTGGCACAGGGAAGATGAAGGGTGAGAAGCTTTGGAGCTCTCTTTGGGAAAAAAATGTATAGGAAAAACTGCACGGCCAACTGCCTTCTCACAGCTCAAGATGTCTTTCATCACCTCGTAGTTCATTCCACTATAAATTTGGCTTCAAACTACTCAGCAAGTCCTGCCAAATCATATCAAGCCCACCAGAGAGGCAAGATGGACTGTATCTTTCACATTTGCATGGGGGTTTTCAAATGGGAAGGTTGTTAGGTCAATCAAGAAGTATTTGTGGTCAACTTTTTTTATGAAAAATGGTCTGTCAAACACATCAGACTAATTATAGGGATCCCATTTCTGATAAGATACAATTAACAGTTTCACAGTGATATTAAGTGCTGTGAGAGTTCATTCTGAGATGAAACTTGGCCTGAAAGACCCATGCCCAGAATTGTTATTTTTGCAAATATGTGTAAAATAGCTCAGAACTAATATTTTCAATACGTTTTAAATGGCTTGTCTATTTCTAGCCTAGCAGGACTATGCATTTCAAAGCACAGGTTTCCGTCACTCCCAGCACAGTAATTTGGGGTGGCCACTGTTGTTTAAACCCTTATGCAAGGATCAAGGGGCAGGATCAAGTGGCAAAGCACAGCTACAGGAAATTAAACTAAATGCCAGGTAGAATGCAAACAGTGGATGGGATGCCTTCTCTCGCCCTCAGCTTGATGTTGGCTTTGAGCTGTTAATTAGAGGCATATTTTGAAAGCCATGAGAGACCACTGTACCCCCCTGCATTTCTGCCTCACGGTGGGCCATGCTAGCAGGGGCTCAGTGCCCTGGGAGCACAGAAACATCATTTTGAGAGCAGGGCTGTGGGGTCAGCCATGAGCTGAAGTGCTGACACTGGCAGGAACATGCCATGTGTAAGTCCGTGCCTGTGAAGTGTATGGTGCTGCGACTCAGAACATGTTTGGTGCCTCTACGACTGGTGATGCTGTCCTGTTTGTTCAGTGCCTTGCCATGACATGACGGCAAAAAACTGCCTGGCTCCCTCACACTCTGCCCGGCACCATTGCAGTGGCACCCAGTGAGCTTGGTATCTTCCCAATTTTGTCCTAATCAGGACAAAATAAAATTTAACACTTATGAGACAGGCTAAACACTGCTTCCCTTCTGCATTTCTAAGTACAAAAACCTGGGAAAAACACCTTAAATTATCACCTTTCAGCCTACAATTAACTGCAAGCTGAGAGCAATTTCAGCCCTACTTAAGAAGAGAGCAAAGGATTTTCTTTGCTGGCCAGAAAGCCCTATATAAGTCAGAATTAAACTATATCAGAGCCATTTACAAAAAGGTAATCTCAGGCATTTGCTTCCCTATCTGTAGAACTGAATAAGGTAAAGAAGCTGGAATTAACCTGCATTTATCATCTGGCAGGGTAACCTGCTCTTATGTAACTGGACTAACAGCTATGGTTTATTAACATCATTATATCAGTGCTGTCTAGTAAACTCTCCTTATCTCACAACATCAGCCTGTCTGCCCCGAAGAAAAGGGCTGGTTTCCTAGAAGCGCATTCTCCTACATCATGCGTGAACCGGGCGACAGGCACTGACACGGCGGATCCAGGGCGCAGTGCTGATCGTTTTAATGGTGAGGAAGAAGCGTAGACGGCTGGTTTTGACGAGCAGTGGAACAGCTATTGCTGTGCTGCTGCACTTCGGCTAGCGATGGCTGCAAGCGATCCCTGACAGCACAGATACCCCAAATCCACAGTAATGCTTGTTAATCTTGCAGGGAGAAGGCACGGTTGTAACGAAGGGGAAGAGCCGGAAAGAGCAGCTTGATCTGCTTTGCCATAGGGTATCTCAAAGCAAATGAAGATTTTGTATTTATTGGCTTCTTTGACGGTAAAGGATTACAAGGGGAAAGCACCTACTCGTGTTGTGCCTCTGCCACCCTGATGAGTCTGCAGTTTGCCAGGCTGCCGTTTGCACAGACTACATTATTAAAGGAGACGCTACATTAAGGAAGAGGGCTGGGCGCGCTTGGAGGCACTGGATGACAAGCAAGATGCAAGCAAATAAATAGCAAGGGGGAGAGAAAAGAAAACACAGACCTGAAGAGTGCTAGCCTCATTTGGTTTGTTATTTGAGATCTGATGGATCGCTCCCCTAAGCATTCGCATTTATAATTGGAGCAGCAAAAGGTGAAGACAAATCTTCAGTTCCTGATGATGGTACCTCTGTTTTCCAGCTATAACTCTGATGCCAGGGTGAAGTCTTCTACATCCCCCACTCCTGAGCTAAATTTTGGGGTTTATAGGTCCTGAATATTTACTTCCTCAACAGAGGATGCCATATAAAGGGCACATCAGTCTGGACTAAGGTAAAGAAGTGATAGTATGTAGAAATAAAGGAACATGAAAATACGTAAAATAGCTGTGCAAGCCATAAGTAGAACACAGGAGGAGAGAGGGAAAAAACTTTCCTGACCTGAAAGGATTGGAGCATGTAATTTGAAAGATGAGCCCACAAAGACACAAAACAATGGAGAAGAGGTAAAGGAGAGCAGAGGAAACCATTTGCATTTTTGAGTCCCAGAATGCTGAATCCAAAAAATCTAAAGATAAAGAATCTAAAAAATGTGGAGGGATACCTCTGACACCGCCAAAGCAAAGTTCACCCAAAGCCTCACATAAAAGTAAGATTGCTCTGGGTGGACTTCTGCTCTGTCCCATCCCTTCCCTAAACCTGCTCCACTCCCCTTGCTCATTCCCCAGCTCAAAGGTGTATATTGCCCAAGCAAGTGGGAGACACAGGGCAGATGTGCTGGATCCCCATTACAGCGATACAATTATACTGGTTCCAGTATAGTCATACGTATCTGTATCCCAAAACAGCTGTGGTGACTGCCAGAGCTCTGTGAGGGAGATCTGCTCCCGTTCCATTGGAGGTCACTGCAGCCCAGCTGACCTCCAACTGTGGCAGGGTGTACAGCAGCTCCCACTCTCAGGCTGCAGACACTGTTCCTCTTAGAGCCCTTGGGGTGTTCATAGCTGTGGTTGTTTTATGCATCACCAAGGCTGTCAGTCACTACTGAGTGTATTTTCAGAAACAGATCCAGAAAACTTCCACATCAATATTCACTGTTGTGGATCACTCAGTGAAATAGCCTGGCAGTATTCCCCTCAACTCCCCCTGCAAATAATACCACCAAAATCTGTGTACCTGTTCATTTTTTGCCATGTTTTCTCCACCCGTAACAGTGAACTCCAGGCAGCAGTCAATACCTAGTTATGCTGATGTACATTAGACACAAAAAGCACAGTTGCATCAGTGATGTGGCTTAATAAAAAAAGTTAATGCACCGTGAAGCCTTTTCTTCTGATGACCACAATAATGACAAAGAGAGAAGTTATGGTCATGCCAAACAAAATGCCATTTACACCAGCCTTGTCAATTTTCTTACTTCTCTTACTTTGATTAAAGGTTTTTCAGTGGAATCGCTGCCAGAACTTTTGTTCTGTGAAACAGCTAATACTGATATAATATAAATATGCTTCTGCCTATAAGTTAACTCCTTCTCCTGGAGAAAACGAGGTTGTTCTGCTCTTCTTTGGTTCTTCTATAAAGTGTGGTGTTAACTCAAAAGCCTAAACTTAGAGCAGCCCAGTGAGATGAGCTTCTCTGTTTCCATCCTGGTGAACGACAAGTTTCAGAACATGAATCACACTGAAGGACCTTGCTGAACTAGTGCCTCGCTGACTATATTTAAGTAGCTTGGCACTGCCAGGACCCACAGATTTTGCAAACTAAAAGGCCAGAAAAAGAGGTGGCCTGAAGTGGGAGATAAAAGTCCTAGGGATTCCCGGTTTCCATTGCCTGACACACAAAAGAACTCATCCTCCCTCCCTGGTCACTGGCCCATGTTTCTCCATGGGCCTGATGCTGTCCTTCCTTCCTTCCTGACTTCCTTCCTGCCTGCCTTCCTTCCTTCCTGCCTTCCTTCCTTCCTGCCTTCCTTCCTGCCTGCCTGCCTTCCTGCCTTCCTTCCTGCCTGCCTTCCTTCCTTCCTGCCTTCCTGCCTGCCTTCCTGCCTCCCTGCCCTTCTCTTTCTTTTCCCCCCTAAGCACATCACCGATGGCAAATGTGTTTGTGAGCAGGTCTGCCAAGTCAGCTGAGGGTTGCTACAGCAGTGCGAGACGTGAAGTCAGTTTTGAATCGGTACCCAATTTAGGAAATTATCTTTGTTATTGCCAGTCCCCAGGGTCTCTCTGCATGTGTGTGCCCATGTGCTATTTCTGCTCGGCTCAGTGCTCCCTGTGTGCCGCCTGCGGGCTGAAGCCACCAGCTGTCCTCATGGGACTGCTCCTGAGGCTCACCATGCAGGAGAGGGAAATTCTCACGCCACTAAATAACAGCCTTGAATTCCATTTAAATCTTGAGTATAAGCAAGGCCTGAAAGCTGAGTGTGCCCTACAAATTCAGATTCAAAACCAGTCTCCCTTTCTTCCTGCCATCATTCTCTATGTGGATAAAGTGCAGATTCTTCCTTCTGTATCAGTCACAGGTTTGAATTAATCCAGTTTTCCTCGGGTCACATCCCAGAGCAACAATTTCAGTTTCAATGCTGTACACATTCTCATGGCTTTTGGCAGAAGGGAAGGAAGGCTACTATTCCTGTCACAAGCTACCATGCAGGTTACCCCACTGGATAGTGTCCACAGAGCAGAGTTCAGGGTGGAAAAAGCTGTCTGGTAGTGAACAGTAAGGTTGTTCATTAAGGAAAATTCTAGTGGAGAAACTTAGTTTCTTGATTTGATGAAAAGTTAATGAAGCACGCACAACATCCCTGTGATCTGCAGCTCATTTTGAAGAGAAGCTGAACCCAGACAGGTGCATGGAAGGTTTTTGATAAATATTTCATAGGTATTTGTGTGTGACCCAAGACCTGGAAGGCAGCAGGGAACCCCACAGTTAAACTGCCAGGCGCACGGAGGGAACCAGGAGAGTGGGGAGGAAGGAGGGTCTCTCAACAGTTTTGAATGAGAAACAGGACACCAATAAGAAAGAACATAAGGGATTTTTAAAATCGATAGTACCTTGGCTATCAGCTCTAAGTAAATGAGCTGCTAATTAGTTGAAAGAGAGTCTAATATAATTAAGATACATTGAAGATCATGATCCCATTTATGGTATTGCTTCTACAACGCTAGAATATAATGTTGGCTAACACACATTTTGCAACGTATTATTTGTCTGAAAAACTTGCTGTGGCATCCGTGTTAAATGTGGCCTGCAAACAAGACAGAGCACTACAGGAAGGGAACAGGTAGTGTGCATCACATAGCTCAATCCTCAATTTGACAGTAAATACATTAGAAAGTCAGTTGGATGCAATCTAGGAAGAGGGAAATATCTCCAACGTTCTCAAATACTCAGATACTGTGAAACAAAGCAGCATTGCAGTTAAATTTGTTCTAAAGCTCATACCATCATGTAACATAACCAAAGCCAAACAGTAATGCTGAATGCTTAAGAGTTTACAATTGCTTTTTCAGCTATGCGTAAATTATGGATGCATGTTTCTGTTCCGGTGTATGTGGTTAATGAGACTCAGTCTGCTTGGAAATAGGCTTGTCTGTTTAGAAAGGCAGAGTATGTGTGAAACACAAATGGATAACCAACAGGCTCACAGTTCTGGAAATAACACCTCCTGACAGCGCTAGGATAGAACACTGCTTTAACCACGGAAAGGCAGTCAGGCTTGCTTATGCAACATAATATGCCCCGACTGCACTAGCAAGCGAGGCGCTTTTCACTGTTTCACCAAGTCCAGCGAAAGAACCCTCCATGAGAAAAGTACTTCCCAACAGTCTCATTTCTCCCTGTGTCTTATGGAAGTGCCATATCTCGGGCACATCAGCTATATCTTTTCTCAATTACTCAGTCTGGGCAAAACTCAGTCACTTACGAACCCCAGTTAACTTGGAAATAGCATGAAACTCTGAGCTGGTAGAAAGTAAAAAATGCAAACTACAAAACCCAAAGAAAAATTCATTTCCAACTTCTACAGCACATTATATACATAGGATAAAAGACCATCTTTTGTGTATGTTAGAGAAGCTTCCAGAATAAAATGGGCACTGACTTAGGAAGGAGAGAATTCAAGATGGAAAATAAAGACATTATGGCTGTGTAATTCTCTCATGTAAGTGCATAAGTGAGCCTGATCTTCTTGCAAAATTCCTTTTCCACGGGTGATTTGGCTTCAGTAAAAACAATGCATGAAATGGGTGGGTTTATTCTACATACTTAAAGGTTAAAGAGTAAACCCCAAAAGTAATCAAAAGGTAAGACAAAGCAAGAGGTGGAAAGAGAGTAGCCAGTTTGTGAGTGAGACCAGGCCTGCTCAGTAGCTTTCATCAATGCCTCCAAGAGCTTGGTTCCAGAGGTTTTCCCCTGAAATCCTTCTCCCCCGAACACCACAGTTTGCAAGAGCTCTCAGCTGCCTTTTAGGCAGAACAGGTAGGTACCCGATTTCATGTTTTCTCTCTTGTTTTCTTTTTTTCTTTCTTTCTTTCTGTTAAAATTCTCTTTTGCCTGTTGGCAATTATTTGCTGCTTCCAGACAGGCTTTGTAGAGCCATGGTACCACTGGGGAGTCATTGGTAGAACAACCTCAGAAGTGTTGCTGACCTGATTGCAAAGTATCACATTAACAAAACAGAACTTTTTTTCCCTTGCTCAGCCTACCAGCAGGGTTTCTGCTCTATCACTCTGTGTGTGGGAGAGGAATCCAGACACTGCTGCATTACTCACTGGCCTGAATAGAGAAAGCGTTTCCATATGTTTTTCCTAATGTGTGTGTACACATTACAAACTGAACTCTTAAATCAGTTGCTCTGAATTTCTAGTAGTGATAAAAGGATCAGAATTAGGCTGTCTCTGTCTCAGAGAAAAAAATAGCTTGCTGACGTCTAATTTTCCCTTGGTTTTCATGCCAACATTTTTGATGGACACATAAACCTAGATATAGAAGATTATTACAGCCAAGTTAGCACAAATCACAAACCTACTGGGGCTTGAAAACATTATTGTGGTCTCTCCTCTTTCCGCCCTTCATTTCAAGTAAATATTATTGCAGTGTGTATTCATGGCCTGTTTTATTTAACTGCAATATCAGATGCCTGAGATTCAAATACCATCAATCCATTCATATATAGTTATCCTAAATACAAAGCAAGCATTGTGCACACAAAATGAATGTGTTTAATTACCTTCACTACATTTGAATAAAGCAGTAAGGCATGATAGGCAATGAACTTCTCAGTGATCCTGACACGCTTGGGGTGATGCTAAGGAGCACCACTACTGTGGTCATAATTTCTAACCACTGGGAAAGCTCAGCCATCACGCACAAGTGCACTGGCTGTCATGGGTCCTTGAGATTATGAAATGTAGCCTGCGACAATAATGAGCGAGAACAGGCACTGTAGGTCTTGAGAACAATATCACCAACACTTCCAGTTTGTCCCAGTTTAGAACTGGGTAGCCTCTTCGAAGTACTTTCTACTGTGGCTTAGGTGAAATTGGAAATGGTAATGAAAGAAAAAGACACAGATCTGATTAAGCCAAATCAGACCTCATTATCTGTGCGACAGCACTGATAGTGCCCTGATGGATGCCAGGTTACCTGCTTGATGATTATCAAGCCAGCCTCGGAGCCTGGACAACAGCAGTAAGGCTCCTGCCTGGCAACGTATCCACAGCTGTGGGAGAGAGCAATCCCCACAAAGCAGAGTGGAACTCGCAGGTTCCTAATCTGAGGGGCTGGGGGAGGCTGAAACCTGCAGGGTTTGGCTGCTACGCCTTTTGGTGCTACTGAAAGGAGCAATTCAACATTCCTAGTCTAAAATTTGATGGAGCGCACTACAGCGTGACAAACCGGGAAGAACAAAGTGGCTGTCAGCTAATGACATACAGAACATCTGGTGTCACTGGGTGCTGGTGGAGACCCCCTTTGGAACTGCTGCTACACCAAGTGGGTGACCGGCACTAGGACAACCACCATGGGAGCCATCACGATGATCAGTATCAGTCCTGCCAGGAGGGAGTCAGGCAATGGCAGCAAGGGATTGGAGAAGAGGAAGGGCTGTTTTGGTGTGGAGACATGTTGTAGAGGAGACTAGAAGAAGCAGGACAGGACAGAAAAGAAACAGCTTCAGCAAGGGTAGAGGGGCAGAATGAGTGTGGAAAGGAACTTCATAAATTCAAGGGGCATGAGGATGGGAAGTTGGAGGGGCCGTCCAGAAAAGAAGGAAAATAGAAAAAAAATTCTGGTAAAGCTAGAATCTTGAAAAAAGTTGCTGTTGATAAGGCAGCAAGAAATCTTGAAGGACATAATTTCTCAGGTAAGAAAGGGCCTGAGTCTTGTAAGGGAAATTTTTTTCCCCTGGGAAACTGAACTCTGGAGAATGACAGTAAAAAGAGTGCATTTGATTTGATTTGAAATGCAAAAAGAAGGTGTCATGACGCTGGATGACACAGAGTCCTTACTCTGGATAGAGCCTTAAGGAAACCTATTTTTTTTAGTATGCAGAAGACCAAAAGTTTGTGGTAGTTGGGCAATCACCTTGGCCTTTCAAGGAACCTATTTTCACTGTGCAGGGTATAAAGGTAATACCATAGGAAATGGAGACATTGAAAAATCATGGCTTCTGAGACGTACTAAGTGTTCAGTGGGGAGAAAATGGGACACCGAAGGAAGAGATTCGTCTGTGCGAGCAGCTGCCAGAGCTATCTGGGCTGGGACCACACACCCTTGCGAGATAGCCTGCATGCTCACCCCAGTATCACACACGTGAAACCTTGTGAACCCCCAGCTTAAAAAAATCGGCTTCACATGGGCACTTGGGGGCAGTGGTAGCTCGGCTGTAAGGAAGGCAGCCACAGGACCCAGCTGTCGGGCAGGGATTGCGTGAACCCTACCACAGGCAAACAACCGTAATGCAGAGGCCGCATGGGCCAAACCACAAACTCGCCAGGCCTCAGAGAGCTTCAGTTGTCGGAATTCATGTCCTGCCACAGACCTGAGTTACGAGGTGATGCTTTGGTTTTAACCGGCCTTCATTTCTCAGGGTTCAGAAAAAAACAGATAGGTGCTGTCCTTCAGAGTTTATCCTCTCCTATTTATTTCTTAGTTGTGGCTCTGCCTGGCATTTTACCGAAGGAGAGGAGAAGCCTGACCTAGGACAAGCCAGCAGGTGACATTTGTACCAGGACACACTCCAGTGGATGTTGGGATGCACATTCTGTTTTTTACCTGTCTTCACCTGGACACAGTATTTAATAACAACTTCTTTAACACCATTAAGTGTATTTGGTCAAACTCCAGCAAACACCAAGGAGAAGACAACATTACCCTTTCATATGTCCTAACGCTCTTCATAAATGAAGCCCCAGCAAATAGGTAGGATGAAAAGGGCGAAGGATTCAAAACTTGCTAACAGTCATCAGAAAATCCTCTGAAAAGTGCATATAGCCAAAGCTGTCTTAGTTCTTCAGCATGATTTTTCCATTCCACAGGAAAAAAAAAAATAAGGTGCTTGGCATGGTTTCTGTGGGCACCAATGAGAAAGGTGCACAGATGTGTATAGACAGATGTGACCGCCTCCGCCTCACCTGAAGTCAACTGGCCACAAGTTATTTTTGATCCTCAAAGCCATCTGTCTGGGTAAACATTGCTCACTGCCCAGGAAAAGATTTCTTTTCTTTCAGTAAGGTTTCCTTAGCAAAAGGGCCAATGGAAGTAGGAATTTGTCAGCCTCAGAATAACAAAGTGATACGTAAGCAATTAGGGCTTCTTTAAAATTTTGTGAAAAAACATAGTAAAGATGTTAGGCTGTTATCACAAAGTGTGTTATGGGTTATAATTTGAAAGTTCAAAAGAACAACTAAGACAAATGTCAAGGCCCCATTCTTCAGAATTAATCTGAGGAGGGAAAAGCAATCCAATAAAAATAAGCATAGATGATTTCCATGCTCAGCTGTGCATAAAATAAATGTCCACATCAAAAATTGGGGATTAAAATGAATGCTTCGAGGTTTAGTGGTGCAAACAAATAGGGGGGAAGAGATTTATGCCATCTTATGTTTTAATTTTATTCCTTTTATTCTATGCCAAATTGCCCAAAATCTGTGATGCGTTAGGCCATAAAAAAACCACAACTGTCAAAATCAAAGCTCAATATAGATTAAAAAAAAATCTTTAAAATTAAAATAATGAGATTTCTTTGTCCACCTCTTCTAAGATCTCACTTCCATAATTATTTAAGAAAGAGTTAATAAAGTATATTTGTGTAAAACAAAACTCTTTTGTCAGATATATTAAATTTGCCATGTTTTATGCACAAATCATGGTTGCCTATTTTATACATTATTACATTTTTTAATATTCTAGGTGTTGGCCCTCTCAGCTTGTCAACCAAGCAAGGGAGTGCACTCGTTCATGGGAAATAAACTCCAAAGAAGAAAAGCTAAAGAATCATGTCCTTTAGGGGTCTTCCTGACATGAGTCCTCATTGACCCTGAGCTTTCCACTCCCAACAGATACGAAACAGGAGAGCAGCTGGAGGTGGCCCATTTTGCTTCAGGGAGCATGCAAATACCAGAAGAGAAACATGCTCCAAGCAGGAGGGCTGTAGGACCTGGCTCCTCCTGCAGTGTTGCTTTGATGTTGTCCTTTAGAGGCAGACCCAAGTGGAGAGAGCTACAGAGCTAAAAGTTAACCAAACATCTAATTAAAATACTATTATTTTTCACCTGCTTTGCATCCAATTGAAATAGGAGTCCTGCTTGGTTGCTCTGATAATTCCAAGCTATCATTCTTGCAAGGTTAATTTAATTTTAGCTTTTATATTTTCTGAATTGCATTAAAAATGGACACTTCTGTTTGTCAACCAGTTCAGCACATTCCTCAGCACACTTTTAGGGCTTGTGTGGTGGGGGCTTTGGTAGCAAGGGAAGGGCACAGGGGTGCTCCTGTGAAAAGCTGCTAGAAACTTCTCTGGCTCCAACTAAGACCTGCCCCTGGCCAAGGCCAAGCCAACTAGTGCCTCTGTGATTGACATATTTAAGAGGGGAAAACAAAGAGAACCAGCAGTGGGGAGAGGACTGGGATGTGAGGGAGACAACCAGGCAGACACCCAGGTCAGTGCAGGAAAGCAAGAGGAAATGGCCACAGCAGGGGTACCCCTGCAGCCCAGGGTGAGAGGGCTGGCTGTGCCTCTGCAGCCATGGAGGGGCACGGGGAAGCAGAGACCCACCTGCAGCCTGGAGAGGACCCCATGCTGGAGCAGTGGGCTGTGCCAGAAGGAGCCCCTGACTCCATGGGAAGCCCACGCTGGAGCAGACTGCTCCTGAAGGATTACACCCTGTGGAAGGGACCCATGCCAGAACACTTCAGGAAGAACTGCAACCCATGGGAAGGACTCATGTTCAAGAAGTTGGTGGAAGATACCCATGGGAGGGACCCCACGCTGGAGCAGGGGCAGAGTGTGAGGAGTCCTCCCCCTGAGGAGGAAACAACGGCAGAGGCAATGTGTGATGGACTGACCACAACCCCCATTCCCTGTCCCCTTGTGCTGGTGTGGGGAGGAAGTAGAAAAATAATGAAAAAAGCTGAGCTTGGGAAGAAGGGATGGGTGGGGGGAAGGTGTCTTAAGATCTGTTTCTCTCTCTCATTATCCTACTCTGATTTGATTGGTAACTAATTAAATTTTTTAATTTTTCTTCCTCAAGTCGAGTCTGGTTTGCCCGTGACTGTAACTGGTGAGTGATCCCTCCCTGTCCTTGTCTCGACCCATGAGCCTTTCCTGATATTTTCCCCTCCCCACCCCAGCAGGGAGAGGAGTGAGCGAGCAGCTGTGTGGTGCTCAGTTGCTGGCTGGGCCTAAACCATGACAGCACAGAACTGGATATGAAAGGCCTTGGTCTAATCTCGTAAATTCAACAGTGAATGGGATCAGTGCTGGATCTACACACACATTGCCAGAGGCAGATTCAGAAACTGGGTTGAAAAGCATGGAAATTTTGTAGATATTCAGCATGATCCATCACTACTTGGTGATAAAGAAGAAAAAATTAAAGAAAAAATTATTCTGAAGTAATCCTGTTTTGTTGGTAGAAGAAAAACACATGCATAATTAATAACACATAATGCAGAATTAGCCGTCCATAATACATTCCTCTGAAAATGGTAGCAAGGATCTGGGTTTCATCAGTTTTGCATTGTCCTGAGCAGGCCATTTACCTGTCTGCTTTGTGACATTAACTTTTCTCAATTAGTGCTCATATCAGTTCTTTTTTGTTCTAGTCAGACTCTTAGAAAAAAGCAATAAGCAATGTGGGATTAGCATTAATAAGAGAAAAAAGAAAATAGAAAAAAGAAAAACAACATATAATGCCTGCTGGGTTTTGCTATTAGAGCTCCACTTCCACCTCCACTATTAATAAGGGTCTGGGTGAAATTGGTTTCTTTGATGACAATAAAAATGGTGATGTACTTCTAAAGGATTTTTTTTTTTTTCCTTGCAGAAACTGTTATAAGCAGAGCAATTGTGTGGATGTAAAGGAAGGCAAATGTCAGAAACAGAGCGTGAATCTTTCCCTCTCAAATAATTTAACAATGGCAGCGTGTGTGCAAATAGTCATCCAAGAGGGGTAGAAATTGCAAAAACCTGCTTACCATAGTAGCCTGAAGCCCTTTACCTTGTGCTACATTAGCTGCGTGGAGATCCCAGAAAAGGAGTCTAGAGGAGCACAGATTATGAAGTGCAAGGGGCACCTCACACTTAACATCCCCCTCCTCCCCCCTTTTGCCTCAGAAGCTAAAGAAACTGTTCTGAGTGCATTATGGCCAATTTCTAGCTACGGATTTTTCTGTCACAAAAAGTGTGTATTTAATCCCTTACAGGTGGCAGGGGTTTGTTGATGGAAGACAGCTTTGAGGAACAGAGAACTTAACTGTTCTGTATGTTGATGTTTCATGCCCGGGTGGAGAAGTGATGAATAAACCTCCACAAGTTTGGGTTTAGCACACTGGATAAAAAGCACTAGAGAGGTTTCATTATTACTGGTCTTCAAAAGCTCTCTGTAGTGCAGCCTCACTGAATGTGATGCATTCAAGTCATCAGGAAAGAAGAGCTGTGATATTTCACAGATGGGGTAAGGCTATGGACCAGGGAAGGAGTGAAATGAGATACCACTGAGACACATCTCTGTATCCGAGAGGGGTCCAATTTAGCCTCATCGAACTATTGCAAGAAGAGAGTGCATGTGAGGTTGCATGCCAGGTACACAGTCAAGCCCTTAAACCTACTCAGGGGAAAGGGGGAATGATGAGGACAGAGCCCTCTCCAGCCAGGAAACATCCAGGCAATCAGGCAGGGCATTGACTCCCCTCTGCTGTCATCTGCAGTGCATCTCAGGGCTTTCCAGGCCAGGTGGCCCTTATTACAGTGATCAAAGGAGGGGCCAAACTACTTCTGTGTCCAACACCTATCCTGACCTGCATCCCCTCCTCTTTCTCTCCAAAAAAGAGAGAAGAGAAGAGACCATTGCTTATTATCTCCAACACCAAACACTGATTGCAGACCACAGGCACAGGCCTGGTGAGGGTTCGTGAAGGATTGCATCTGTTGACCACTGATGCTGACAATATCTTCAGGGTCCCTCAGGGCCCCTCAGCGTGGCAGGACACCTCACCCACATGCCTTCGGGATGCAGAGGCCACTTTGATTGGGAGCAGCAAGTGGCCTTGGATGCAGGGATGGAGTGAGCGTGAAGGTACCTTGAGACTAAGGCAGAAATGTGTCATCTCCCTGTGAGTAGCCTCTGCCTCTGAGACTCTGAGGAACCTCCATTCCCAGGTTAGCCCTCAGACTACAGTGGCCCACACATGACTGAATCTGTTCCTGTAAAGGGCTGCAGTCTGGCCTTTCACCCATTACCTGGAAAAATTAACTCTTCGAGAGGCTTGTTACAAACAGTGCGATCCTGGGACTGAAACTCTATAAATGAGGTTTTTAAGAGGGCATGGCATTCAGTAGTGCTACAGACAAGAACAAATGAAGCATATAAACAATTTATTCTCATCTGTTGCAGGAGCTGCCCTCCATAAAAGTCAAATCACCTTTGGTCAGTGCCAGAAGTATTTCTAGATGAAGTAATATGGACAGACTTAGGATTACCGTGCCTTTTCTTAAAAGCACCTGTGCTTATTATTATTTCCAGGTTTAAATGGAAAAGGGTTTTGGAAACATTCACAGGGCAGCCTGGTGTAAATGTAGCATTGCTTTTAGGCAAATAAGAGCACAGTCAAAGGCAATTTTGCAGGACTGTAGGTTTGATTAATCAGTTTGATACCATTCTCCTTGGGAATGAGGTCCATTCTTGCAGAGTGCTGTGGTTTACTACCCAAATACAAAACGGGTGCCCATAGTCCAGAGCACAACGGTTCACTTTGAGTGAAATAAAATCCAACACACATCTTGGTGTTCCAGCTGGTGGCTCCCGAGACATTTCCTGACAAGAGTACATTACTGTTTGCTGCAAATGCTTCATGCAAGAAGTATGTGACAGGGAAGAAAGGTGTTCCTCTGCTCTGTCAAAGTTTTGGACCTGCATGCTGCAGATATTTTTGTTGCTTGGTACCAGCACTAAAACAAATGGAACATTTGTACACCTTCTCTGTCTCATACTGCCAAAGCATATGGCAAACATATTACAGGGATGTTTGCCTTTTCCATACAATTTTTCCAGATGTATCATCTTTACCACTCCAGCATCAGCCCTTGCTGGTCTTACTGCAAGTTAAATTTTCATATTACTGACTACTGACAGCCCTTTGCAACATGGGTTTCTTGGTGCCTTGTAGGAAATGGACATTTAACCTATCCAAAGTAGATCTTTTCCTGGTAAAAGACTAAGCATAGCAGGAAAAACAGAAAGATCTACAAAGAGCTTACAGAATTACCTCCTTCAGAAAAATTAGATGGAAATGCTTAGAGAAGCAAGCTGCAAAAAATGAGACATCCAATTGCTGGTCATCCCAGCATGTCTGTGGGGTTTCTTGTGGTTGCTTGTGAGGACCGACCCAGTGAGGTGGCCCTGGACAGAAGCTTTCCATCCTCATCCTCATCTGCAGCCCCTCAGGCACTGCTGAAGATGGGGCTACCCTGCATGACACAGAGGTGCAGGCACACCCCCAGGACAGGCTCTGTGGGACTAGTGCAGATAAGTGCTTGCAGACCCATGCTGGATCCCTGAGTTTGGGTGCTGAGGCTGCACCATCAGTGACATGATGTCTTTCTTCTAGACCTGAATTTATGTGCCTTGCCTACCAACAGCTTTGTTGCCTTCTCAGAAATATCTGCCTGACCATGATGGATGCTGCTGATATGAAAAAAAGCAGAAAAGTGCTCCAAGTGGTTCCCAGCAGTGGTCATGACAGCTGCCAAGGAGCACAGCATGGCCAGGAGCTGTTTCGGGCTATAAAGGCATGCCCTAATCTCAGGAGGGTGCTAGACAGCTTTGGCAAGCCCCTGATCACTGCTCAGCTGATGATCCTGGTGCTGAGCCCAAGGACGAGGGTCTGCTTTCCCTCAAAGGCCATGATCCCATTAGGGGCTGTTGACAGGGAGATGCTGCCTGTGTGGCACTCACCAAGAGCAAAGAAGGCTTAAGCTCTGGCTGTAGCCACAGAAGTAGCCCTTCTGTAAGGACTGTCTACAAGGGGCTCTCTGTGGCCTGGGAGAAGGGAGCAGGCAAGCCAAATTTCTCCTGGGAGACCTTCTTGGCCCTGGGGTAGTATGTCCTTAGGACACCATCACATCTTTGCACTGCCATGCCCACACTGCATGTGTGGCTGGGCAATGCGAAGATGTGATGGTGTCTTGTCATGGGTGGCACTGCAGAGCCTCAGTCTGCTGTGCGAAGTGTGGGTGCTGCTGGTGAGGAGGGCAAGCGCTCCAAAGGACGTGCCCCAAGACCACCCCAAGGGCTGTGGACCCTGTTGCAGGGTCCACCTCCAGGGTATGGCTGGTGCTGGGAGTGAGGGAAAAGAAGCAGGAATTCCACAGTCATTATTCCTACATGGTTTGTCTCAGGGACTTCTGCAGTGGCTTCCCTACTGCATCTCTAAGTTACCTCTTGCTATTAAGTGATGTCAGTCACGTGGGATCTAAGATCGTCTTATTTCTTGCCAATATCAAGCTATTACAGTTCAAATTCTATAAAGGAATTAAGACTTCAGGAATCAAATAACAAAATTGTTGTAATAGGCAAACACTGTTTGCATTCAGGTCATGTCTCTGAAGGTCGAACGTTGATTTTAAATTCTGCAGCCTGCTCCTCCTGCTTGGGCCCCGGCAGGCTAAGAGATGCTGAACCTGCTGAAAGCCCGCATCGGAGGTACATGAGGCTGCAGCAGCGTGGCCAGCTGGGCGGAGAAGGTGTCTGGAGGAGGCTGGGAGAGGGCTGGCACAGGAACAGAAGAGACAGTCTCCTGCTGTCATCAAATGACATGGTGGTGTAAAGCGAAAGTGCCTTTCCTTCCCCAATACACCGCCTGAATGCACTCTGTGATCATAGAAAAAAGCCTTTTTTAAAACACACTTTTCTAAGTCACAGAAACCCTTCTAGCACAAATTTTAATAAGCGAGGTTTTCTGTAACATCTTTGCTAATGAAAAGTTGCTTACCTGAATGCTGGCTCACGTTTGTTTTCTCCAGAATTTTGCAAGTATAACCAAGTGGGGTTTGGGGAGAGGTTGTGGGACTTTTCTTTTGTTTTTCCCTGAAGGAGAAACTCCTTGTGCAGTAACCAAGGTAGCCACCAGTATTAAGGCTGTTACACTTCCAGAGGCTAGACGTTAACAAGACATTCGGCTGCACCACAGATGATTTGAGTGCTCTTATTTGAAGGGCAAATAGTCATAGTTATTTTTGTAGACACAGAAAATATTTTAAAGAAGCATTTGAGGCTGCCTTTTGTGTAGCCCAGGAAAAAAAAAAAAAAAGATACAAAATACAGGATCCCTGTAGGTACAAAAATGTTCTTTATCTTTTTAACACCATTACACTTGGAATTCACTTTGTTTTTCCTTTTCTAATTATTTTCATTGTTTTTTTCTCTGCTAGTATCAAGAGATCATACATTGCTGCAAGTAAAATAAAAGCTTTTATCTAGGATTTCTCCATGCTTTAAAATTATAAGTCTATATGCCCAAGTGATGGTTAGGTAGGGGATTCGAACAATGAGTTAATGAGCAGTTTTTCATTAAACTTGCTTCAGGAGAGTTAAAGTTCATCTGGTTCTACTGTCCTTCACAGATGAGGTCTTGAAATTCCCCTCTGAATTATGTTTCTCTTTTTTTTTACTCTTTTTTTGTGTGTGTGTGTGGTTTTTTTCCTTTTTTATAATTTTAATTTTTGTTATCACAGTTGGTGTAGAAAAATGAACATGGTTTTATGGCTGTATTTTATAATTCACACAATGTATATGCCCCATATGGAAGTGAAGGAAAGAAATGATGGAAGACAGTGGAACAAAATCCAGTTGGAGGCTACTAACTAGTGTTCTAACCCAGGGGTCAATACTGGGTTTAGTCCTGTTTAACATCTTCATTCGGTCCTCTTGACATCTTCATTAATGATTTGGATGATGGGCCGGAGTGTACACTCAGCATGTTTGCAGATGACACCAATGTGGGAAGAGGGCTGATATGCCAGAGGGTACAACACCAGCAATGTGTCTTTGTGGCAATGACGGCTAACAGCACCCTGGGCTGCATTAGGAGGAGTGATGCCAGCAGGTCAAGGGAGGTGATCCTTCCCCCCTCTTCAGCACTGATGAGGCCACAGCTGGAGTACTGACCTCTCCAGTACAAGACAGAGACAGACATATTGGAGAGAGTCCATCAAATCTAACAATAAGATGATGGAGGAACTTCCCTCACTCCTGTGAGGAAAGGCGGAGAGAGCTGGGACTACTCAGCCTGGAGAAGGTGGTTTCTCATCAATGAGTACAAATACTGGAAGGGAGAGTGTAAAGAGGACGAAGCCAGGCTCTTGTCAGTGGTGCCCAGTGACAAGACCAGAGGTAGAGGGTACACACTGAAACACAGGAGGATCCCTCTGAACACCAGAAACTACTTCTTTACTGTGAGGGTGACCGAGCCCTGGCACAGATTGCCCAGGTTGTGCAGTCCCCATCCTTGGCGAGATTCAAAAGCTGCCTGAACAGAGTCCTGGGCAACTGGCTGTAGGTGGCTCTGCTTGAGCAGGGGTATTGGACCAGACGACCTGCAGACATTCCTTTCAACCTCAACCACGCTGTGATTCTGTGAATAAAATACACGTTACGAACAGGAATTGGGGTTCTCAAGATACTGCTTCTATTCCAATATACTCTCAAAGCATATGAAAACCAAACCATCTTGCCTGTAATCATCTCCTCTTCCAGCACTATTGTACAGCAGTTAATAAGAAGTAATAGCAGAGACATCTCTGAAAGTTTTCTTAATCCTTTCATTCCTGGAGCCACCTGCCACAGGGAAGGGTCTGGTTCAAAATAACCATGTGATCAGTTCTGCAAAGAGCAGGCTTTGCATTCGAGGATTACTCCTTTTCCCTTGTGTCATCTCTCCTTGCCCCTTTTCTATCGCAGCCCTATATACTATGAGCACAGCAGAGCTTACTTGGTGTAAGCAGTTGCCCAGGGTCCATGCCAGCTCCCCTTGAGGCCATGCCACCAAAGTCCTTCCGGCCCTTAAGCTCCAGCACAGTTGCAGCCCTGTAGACATCGCAGTGGAGCGGGAAGCAGTGGGTTAGCTTTGCATGCCTTTCATTTCTGACAGCAGTGGTACTACCCTGCTATTTAGCCTCTGAAGGCGAATTGAGCACATTATTGCTGCGGTGCTTCTTTCCAGGAAAGTGGGAAGTGCGGAGGAAGTGGATCCGCTCTGTGAGTCACTGGGCAGGTACCTGCGGGCCAAGACAAACACGGGGTTTCAGCTAAAAACTGCTTTTATGGGAAATATGGAACGTGACAGTTTGGTTTGGATGTTCCTTCAATGACTTGAGGCCAAGTTCTTCCAGGAGTGTTCGTGCTCCTAAACACTCCCTGGAAAGTGAGTCTGGAACATTTTACGCCTCTTCAGTCAGGCGTTTGCTTACTATAGAGCTTGCTAAATCTGGCTTCAGTGCCACGGGCACTGGCTTGTTTCTCTTTCTTCCTCCTGCCCCTTCTTATCAACATTTTTTGAAGGTTTCCTTTTTTATACCTAAGAGAGCTTGCAAGAAATGAGTAACTGCTTATGTTGCCACTTTCCATCTATTTATTTTGGCTGTTTGTTTTCGCTCTTCTTCGGAGAGACTGTGATGCATAAATAAGCTATGACCTGTCATCCCAGGGGGAGGAAGTGGGAGACCGTGCATGGAAAATGTTCTCTAAGTTTTTCTCCTATAATTTCAGTAATGACATCATACTAAATGATCAGGTTCTTTCCTGAAAAAGAGTTTGCCATATTTTCTTTTAATTATTCAAGATGTGTATGCTCAGACCTTCACAGTAAAACTGAAACCAATTCGGAATACGTATCTTTAAGTCCTTCAAAGTCTATATCATACCCCATTTAAACAGCCAATTAAGATTTAATTTCACTGTAGTTTTCAGATACAAGGCAATCACTGTCTCCTGCAGTGCCGATAAGGACTGAAGCAACAAAGACTAACACTCCAAGTAGTCATTTAAAAACAGAGAAAGGAGGTGAAATTAGAAGATTTCCCTCTTTGAAACCAAGCAATTATAAACCTACAGTGGCCATTCCCTGCTGTGACAACCTCTGGTAAAAAAATAAATGAGAGATGTCCTTAACCTGTATGCTTCACAGCCATTTGGGGATGCAATATACTTTGTTGATTTTATGTGGTTTTGGTTTTTTTTTTTTCTTTTTGGTTTTGTTCTGTTTTGGGGTAGTTTTTTTTTCTTGCTTAGGCTAAAGGAGGGAAAGTAATAGCAGGGGCAACATGCTGCCCAGTTGATTATTTTAGCCCTCACCTGTGAGCACCCTTCACTGTAGAAGGGATGTTTTAGGAAGCCATATATAAACCCTTCCTTGAGCACTTCCGCAGCAGAGGCTCAGCTATCAGGCTTCTAGCACTTGTTGTTAAGCAGGGTGTCTGGTGTGTGATGGTTTCGTGACGCAGATCACTATTGGTGACAACCTAAGCTGAAAATTACTTATTTTGTTTCACACAAGATGGGGAATGGAGGAAGGGATAGAAATGAAGTAAAGCACTGTAGCTAAATTCAGCAGATTCAGATGGGAGCAACTTGCTGACTTCACCAGAGACTGGCTGCTGATTACAATACTTGAACCAGACTTCCCCAACTGCGTAACACAATGACTCCTTAGGGTCCAAAGTCAGGATTTTGCTAATTAAGACTACATGTCTGAATATGCAGATGTATACACCAATATAGATGAAAGTTGAATTTGTTCTATCATATTTGCTTTCCTTATTTACATTTATTAAGAAAAGGAGGAAAGAGAGGAAAGACCGTAGATTACACGCGTAATGTGCTGGACATCTGCAAACCTTGTCATGACACATAATAAGCTAAAAACCCACAAAGTTTAGGAGATTTGACAACATAACTACAAAGGAATGATCACAATTTAAACATTAGCTGTTTTTAGTGCATTAAAAAGTACTGCCACTGTGCTTCCCCAGTGATCTTTACAGTATTAGCAGCATCCTATTTCAATATTATATTTTTTTCTTGCGTAAGGATTTGTTGCAAGATCACACCAAAAAGAACAGAAAATGAGCAGAAAACTGCCTGGATGGGGGAGGCAATGAAGCTGCATACATAGAATGGGAATCCAGCCCAGACATCCTGGCCAGGCCTCCACCTACTCCTCCTGGACACCACCTGCAGTCAGTGGAATCTGGTCAATACAGCCAGTGTATTCCTCTCATCCTAATGTAGATGCTCAAGCAGAGCAAGCACATGAGCTGCTCCCTAAATGCACCTATTTGTCTCTCTTGACTACAGAGAGCCTATGGTTACTAGCTCAGCTGTGGACATCTTAAGTGATATGAGATAAATCCCATCCAAGGTGTCCATCAAATGCTCACTGAACTAGAGAGATGTGTTTTGCATCCTGTTATCCCGTTAATTTCCAGCAGATTGTAGGTGGTGTTTGTGACAATAGAGTATAAACCATTTCTGGGCACATGTGACTTAAATTGACCATGCATTTTAATTATATGGTTTGGAATAGACATTCACAGTTTGTAGTTCTCCATGCAGTGCATGAAAGGCAGAAGATAAAAACCCCACCATTATTTATGGTATGGCAAAATATTCTCTTTGTGCTCTAAGTTAGAAAGATTATGGAGAGAAAAATAAGCAGGAGGGATGAGGAATAACAAGAACCAGAGGATCCTGAGGCAAATTTTATTTATGAAAGATGAACTCTGCCACTTCACTTCCTTTGGCCCCAACACCCCCAATACGGCGATTCAAGGTCCCATGTCTCATTGGCACCTTCTAGCTGGTTTCGAAGAATGGGTTCGGAGGAAGGTGGCCAAGGCCAGGCACTGGTAGGGACTTTCCAGAACCACCGTTGCCTTTACATGGCACACTGCTTTAAACCAAAGCCTGGCCTCAGCTGAGATTAGTTGTGAGCCCTTGAAGTAATGGTCTTAGCTGGGTTATATCATGTGCCAGGAGGGATCCATGCATGTCTTGGTGAACCTGCTCCTTTGGGAGACATCATGAACATCATCCAGTAAGACATGATTGCTTCTTCTCTTTGAAGATAATGTATTATTTCCAATTCACACGTGTTTATTGATTTTACTAGGTGGGAGAGAGGACTATAGCTCAGACTGTGGCCAAACTGAAATGGACTTCAAAAGAAATATGCTGCTTCAAACCAAGATATGAGGCATGAGGTATGGAGAGGGTGCTCAGCAACCTCAGTCATATCCCAGCCAGGCATCTGCCCCTGTGAGTTTTACAGGAAAAGTTTATAGGCACTTGCATCTGGGAGCTGGGAAGCAGGGGAGCTGGGGGCATATTCTCTGGGACCAGATCAGTAGCTTTCCAGGGTGGCTAGAGGACTCCCAGGCTTGGGCAGCTAGGGCAGGGTAAGTTTCCGCAGTCTAGCTGCCTCCCGTCCTCTTATGGATGGGGCACAGCGAACCTCCCCCGCAGCCCAGCTGGCTGCCAGCACAGCATCACACACATGGTCCCACCACGGAGGAGGCTGCAAGTGATGTGGTGGGAAATCAGAGAGATCTGCACAGAGGTTGCTGAAGAGGCTGTCCATGTCTGGAGTTCAGTGGTGGTCACCAAAATGAGGCAGTTTCAAGATGTCACACCAGGAAAAAAATAATTGCATCAACAGCTTGCTTGTTACTCTTGTGATTATATAAAGTGCAGCAGGCTCAGCCAAAAATAGTGTGGAAAAAAAGTCTGTTCTGACGGGGGAAAAAACTACCATTTCCTAAAAGACTGAAAAATTAAAAAAAGGGAAGAAGGAGGGCAATCAATTCATGCAAATGAAAGCTTTTAATTTCGATTGCAACCATGTCTTTGTGCATGTTTGTGCATTCTACTTAGCTTAAACTGCAATACAAAGACACTTTGAACCTCAGAAAATAGTTCTTGTTACATAATTACAAGAAAAATACATTTTCACGCTTTTAAAAGTTCTGTATTACTATTCTGAGCAAATATTTGTATTGAAACCCATAATTTAGATTTAAGTGAATAGGAATTTTCTGACAGGAAATATTAAAGCACCAAAGTTGCAAATAGCCTTAGTGCAAATCTTAGCTGTAACTCATTGTTGTGGTATTTGTATATTAGAGACCAGTGTTTGACCTTCCTTTGAATCTTGGCAAATCATACCTGTAGTCAGGTGTTAAAGGAGGGGAGTAAGATAAGGAAAGCATGCTCCATGCCTTCTTCTCCAATTTAAAACTAAACTTGTAATTTGGAATAGTAAATTTAGACTAAAAGCTAAAGAGTGCATTAAGCCATAACTGCCTATTAAAATTAATTCAAACCCAACATATCATTTTTAAAAGTACAATTTCTCCATTACAAAAAATTCATGCAACCACTCTGTAAATAAATACAAATTTACCCAAGCATAATCGAAGAGAGCCCCTCCCCCAGGCTGGCTTCTTGTCACAGGCAAATGCTTAATAGGTTGTGGCTGGAAAATCCCAGGGAAAGCTGGAGATTTTTTATGAGATGAGCACTGATTGTGCAGGAGCCTGCAGCTATTGCTGACCTGCCTCTTTCACAGAAAGAGGATTATTACATAAAAGAGTGCTAGAGATATTGTATGAAAAATACATTTTAATTTCTTCCTCAGCAAGAGAAGGAGATGGAGAGAAGAGAAATGAGGACAGGCAGGGGAACTACTTCTGCAATGTGTTTAGGTGGGATTTCTTTATTATTTTTATTATTGTTGTTGTTTCTCAGAAAGCACTTTAGAGGGTCTTACATAGATGTACATGAACAGGTCCCTAGTTGCACAGTCTCACTTTACCTCTTCCAGACACATAGAGTCGGTCTTTTGCATACAGGAAAACATGTATGAGCGTATATATTTGTCTGGCTTTTCCCATGATTTCTCTTCTGCTCCCTCCTTACTTATTAGACAGATTAAACAAAACAAAAAAAACCAAAAACAACAAAAAAAAGACACTACTTGTCTTTCTAATTACTGTGCACATGGAGGTGTGTCAGCCTGGGCTTTTCTCTTAATTGTTAGATGTGTAGAGAGAACTTTCCTTGTTGTGTTTAATGTCAGGGAGCTGCCTGACTTCCCACCTTACACTGAAGAGCACAAATGCAACACCATAACCTCAACATCTTTGTTAAGTGCTCTCTACTCCTCCCCATCTCTTACAGTCCCACTCACCTGGTGATGGCAGCTGTTCCTGCTCACCCAAGGCTTCCACTCAAGATCCACCCCTCCTCCATCCTCCCATCCCCCTCCAGCCTGGCACTGATGTTGCACTTGTAAGCAGCTTGTTCACCTGTATCCATGACAACCAGGATGACATCAGCATTAGGGCTCAACATCACAGTGAGGACTCCAAACCAATTAAATGCTAATAATGCCTTTTTAATGCCAGTTGAAATATTTCTGGTAAAGAAAGAAAAAAGGAGGCGGATGGGAGAGGAGATGTAGAAGGTGGAGGAAAATTTTCCTTGCTGGCTGCCTACGCAGTGACAACACCCCATTTTCCCCAGGCACCACAGCAGTCTCAGCTGCTGTCAGAAATCATCCTTTTGTATTCGCGGAGCAGTCGTTTGCATCCTCAGCACCGCTATGACCAGCTGCAACTGCTCGGGTAGCCACTGATGTCTGGCCTGCCTTGAGATGGGCGGAGGGGTGACATTGCTGCTGCCTCGATTCCCACTCAATTAGACGGGGAAGCACACAGCTTTCCTCCAGCCAAACCTCTGCCCTCTCTTCTCACTCATGGGCCGAGCAAGGCCCCGGGCAGGGTGCATACCCATGATGCTGCGGTGGGCAGGGAGGGAGGAGGCAGGGGTGCTTCAGGGATGTCCCCGCGGTCCCCTTGCAGAAAGTCCTGCATGCACACCCAGGAGCAACCAGACTTACACCTGCCAATATGTCTGCTGCTTCCCACACTTGCGCTGGCTGGAAGTAGACTGGGGAGAACTGTCCAGAGCAGCCCTCTCCCACAGGAGTCCATGTGAGTTCCACAGTGCAGGGCTGCGGACCCGTGGCAGAACTTTAGGGGCTGTAGTGCCAATGTAGCTGATCAGGGCAGAGGTACTGCCATTCTGAGCACAGGTGATCAGTCCTAATGCCTCTTCCTCCCCCATGCAGGCAACTTTTCGTAACACAGGAATTTCCTAGGCACGGAACAGGGAAAAAAAAATAACTCCCACCTAATCAGATTTGTGTACAAGCAGCCCTCCTTACTGCCTTGCTGCAACTGGTATTAACAATGTAGGTCAGGTCAGTGCCTGACAACCGGAGGCTTTCTGCAGCAACCTCCCAGCAGTTGGGGAGCAATCACATCCCCACCAGCCCTCATCTCCCACTTCATAACCTGCTCCTCAAGCTCCCCCATCCATCGTACAGAGCCAGAGAGCTTTCCCCAGGCTGGCTGCCTCCAAGGGTCACCATCACGGTGGCTGGACTGCATCAGTTCTCGGACACTCCTGGGCAAGCAGGGTGTCCTGAGGCCAGCTTACTGGGGAGAGCCACTGGGAACCTGCAGGGCTGCCTGGCCAAGCAGCAGCTACCACCCTTATTGACTAAAGCCCTTGGGGTACTTTCATACCATGCAGTTTTTTTGTAAAGGGAAGGGTACCTTACCTCCACAGCTCTGTGACAGTTTAAACCACAGAGAGCCCATTTCAGTCCTTTATCACGCCAAATGTATTTCAGCTTTAGTTCATTGCCAGCAATTCAGGCAACAATCCCACCCCTCATGAAGAACAGTTGCCTGTGCTCTATGATGCCCTGCTAAATCACACGTGGGACCTGGCCAGAAGTGGCCCCATGTGAACCTCATGGGGTTCAACAAGGCCAAGTGAAAGATCCTGCACCTGGGTCAGGGCAACCCTTAGTATCAATACAGGCTGAAGGATAAGGGATTGAGAGCAGCTCTGTGGAGAAGGATTTGGGGGTATTAGTGGATGAAAATCTGGATATGAGTCAGTAGTGTGTGCTAGCAGCCCAGAAAGCAAACCATATCCTGGGCTGTATCCAGAGAAGTGTGGCCAGCAGGTCGAGGGAGGGGATTCTTCCCCTCTATTCCCCTCTTATGAGACCTCATCTGAAGTCCATCTCTGGGACCACCAATATAAGGGGGGTATGGACCTGTTGGAGTGAGTCCAGAGTGGGCTATGAAGATGATCAGGGGGCTGGAACACCTCTGCTATGGGAACAGGCTGAGAGAGTTGGGATTGTCAACCTGGATGGCTCCAGAGAAACCTTATTGCAGCCTTCCAGTACTTAAAATGGGTTTAAAAGTAAGATAGGGACAAACTTTTTAGCAAGACCTGTTGTGATAGGACAAGGGGTAATGGTTTTAAACTAAAAGAAGGTAGATTCAGACTAGATATAATGACATTTTTTTACAGTGATGAAACACTGGAACAGGTTGCCCAGAGAGGTGGTAGATGCCCCATCCCTGGAAACATTCAAAGTCAGGTTGGACGGGGCTCTGAGCAACCTCATCTACTTGAAGATGTTCCTGCTTATGGCAGGGATTTTGTGCTAGATGACCTTTAAATGTCCCTTCCAACCCAAACTGTTCTATAATTCTATGATTTTATGACTGTATACCAGGTGAGATTCAGACTGTCTTGGTTCCTAATTTTCTCAGGGAACAAGTCTTTGATGTCCTACTGGACACATTTCTCCCTGTGAAGAGGGCCTGTGGAGCTGTCAGTCTCAAGCATAAGGTGAGACCAAATGCAGGGAGCAAATCTGTCCTGGCAGCTGGGGTGGGAAGTCCAGGCTCATTACCGAGAATCTCACATGACATAAATCTTATGGTCCTCAGCTGGAAGGTGAAGCATGCTTGTTTGACAGAGCTGCCCTTGTGCTGTTAACAACAAGCATCAGATGGGACAGAAAGGGCAGAGGACCAAAAAAACCCAAAAAACCCCCCCAAACCCAAAAACAAAACAAACAAACAAAACTCCAACCACACAAAAAAAAATGGAGGCTAGGGTGAGAAATAGAAGTAGAGAAGGGAAGAGTGAGCAAAGAAGAGCGAGGAAAAAAATGTCATGGAAAAAAATGTACCCAGTTACACTTGGGAGGAAAGCAAGCAGGGAGGAAAAGTAAACTTTGAAGTGGGTCTTCAGGACTTCCCTCTGTTCTGTGTGAGGAGCTCTGCTATCATACCTCAGATTACATGGGAGGACTAGACAATTACATCAGTTGGGTAAGATCAACTGCCCTACTAGTTTTTAAGAAATCTAATGATTACAGCCACTAGTAGGGATGATGTTGGAATATTATTTCATGGTTTGATGTAGTTATTACTGTTTGTCTCTATAAAGGGCCTTGTCATATATTGCTGGTATCTGTCGTTGTGGCTAGAAGTTAGATTACTGACAAAGACTAAGATGTTGAATCTTACTGTACTTTTATAATAATGAACAAATTTTAGTTTAGTAAGAAAGTAGCTAATTCATGTAATGAGCTATGACATTAATCCATAAGGATTTATGTTGCTTTTGTACTGTTTTATTTGTGTGAACTCTTTTTCCTAATTCCTAACTACACCGCTTGGCTGACAGTGGCCTTTTAGCTGAACCGTGAACTGATTTAAATTGAGTATTGGACTAGTTTCTTTTGTGCTCCATAGTCCTATAAATTAGGGGAGGTGTTAGGGCAAGGCTACCATGGGAAAAATAAATGTTTAAATCCTTAGCTGGTTCGACTCTTTCTCTGTAAATGTTATTCCAACACCTTATTGCCAAATTTCCTGATGTCTGTAAAATACAGTAGAACAGTATCCACCCACTGCTACAGATGTTATTGGCAATCTTTTAAAGTGGGCTGAGGGAGAGCTGCCAGTTAGACTGGGCAAAAATATATGTGCCCAGTGAAAAATCAGAGGAAAACAGAAAAAGGAGATTTTATTTTTTTAAATCTTGTATTTCAGGGGTGGGGAGAGGGAAACAGCAGAGAACTTTAAAGCTCAAACATGTTTTCCTAGCAGATAGAATTGGAGGAACGTTCCCAACCCACTTCATTCACCAACTGCTCAGGCTCTAACACAAATGACCTACCCACTGGTGATGTTGGCAGAACATGGACTGAGGGGGTCCCCAGTGTAGTTTTCCTAGGAGCTCCTTGCCGTTGCCTTTCCTCCTGAGGCCCCAGGGAAGCAGGCAGGGAGAACAAGACCTCCCTTCTCACTGACATGGCCCGTGAGTGCAGAGCTGTGTGCTCAGTGTAGCTGAGAGAAACCCCTCTCCTTGGGCACAGCACCACCAACCCGCGATGCACCACAGGTGCTAGCTAAATGAGGATGGATGAAATTTTGTTGGAAAAGACCTGTTCTTGCCTAGCTGCAGATGGAGAGAGGGAAGGATGCCACTGTCCTTGTCCTGGAGGCAGGAGAGAAGGACCGGTGTGGGCACAGGCTCCTGAGAGAGGAGCAGAAACCTGTTTCCAAGGACAGATGATTTACCTGGGAGAAAGGAGCTGGCTTGGGGACAGCTGGGCCCTCCATGCTCTTACTTGGACTGAGGTGGAGGAGAGGACAGCCAGCTCCCCTGAAGAAAAGGGGAACAGGAACAATGCTGCTTGCTCAGTATTTTCCCTGCTGTGACCTGAGGAAACATTCCCCTCGAATACACCCAGAAGAAACCCTTAGGAGGGCTTCAGCCGCTGCTGGAGATAGCAGGCTGAAGGCTGAACTTGCTGTGCAGGTTCCAGTTCAGATGCTCTTCCCGAATATTATGTTTTTCCAGCTGACTGGGGCTCCAGTGCAACCTAAAGGAGCAGTGCTGTTCCTGGGTAACTGCACCACCTGAATAACAATGTCCTTCTTGTGGTGTCAGCCTCCATAATCTCACTGTTTTCCATCTGCTGCTGAAGTTCACAGGAAAACTGTGAACGACTTCAAAAGGAAATAGGAGCAGGATCTATTAGCATTCACCCTATCTGCTCATTGACAGTGCTGTGTGTCACATTATCTCGTCACTGTAGGCATCCAGTGTTCAATCCTGCAGGATACATCTTATGCATTTTGAGCAGCTGGATTCAGTGTGCTGAAGCAGGAGCCTGCCAATTGCCTTTCTCTGGCAGGCTGTTTCACTGCATCCCTTCTGCATCCATGCAGGGTGTTCAGCCTGTGAAACAGTGCGAATTTCCATCAGTTTGCCAGCAGAAGGGCTAGCTGAAGCTTATGATTTGTTCCAGGAAGGCAACAGCTAGAAGTGTGAGCCTAAAAATCCACTGGACCCTTCATGCAGATCATACAGAGCTATGCCAAGAGCTGGGAAAAGAAAAAAAAAAAAAAAAAAGATGCCTAACATTAGCTCCAAAATGCAGAAGTAAGCACCTAAATTAACAGCCTGATTTCGGGAACTGTCACCTGCTCATACTGTCTGTAACCAAGATAATTTGTTTGCATGACTCAGGATGGGTTCAGAAGCCTAGTTTTAGGTACCCCATCTAGGTGTCTTTGTACACTTACCAATCAATTCAAGATGCTCACTCAATATTACACTGTAATATTGGGGGTGAAATCAAAACTGCAGATGACTGCTGCATTACCACCACAGCACAGTTCTTCCTGGACCATCAGTAGAAGAAAAGTGTGTAGCATAAAGAGGATGGCAGCTGGACACCTTAGGTTTCCACACATATCACCTGCCTCACATGCAGTACTCCGGGTCCATCCTCACTCATGGAAATCCAGGACAGCTTCAAACAGCTGATTTAAAACCCACCTTGTCTAAGGTGCTGTGAATTGCCTGTGTGACAGCTCGATTGAGCAGCTTGGTGTAGGAATGGGAGAGGACTTTGTGCTTTCAAAGCTACATTTGATTTAAGAAGAATTTCTGCAGCGGTGTCACACGATGGATGCCCACGGTATTTCCTCACAATGCATTTCAGCCCCCCCATCCCCACTCAGCCCCAGGCTCGGTGGGGATGGGGGACCAGGCAACCTCTGGGCTCCCTGGACACTCTGACAATGTGCCAGCCACATAACTGTGTCACGCAGGAAACAAAAAGGCTTTGGGTTTTGGTTTTGCACCATTTTCTTCAAATAGAGACACAGACTGAAAGATTAACTAGTCTCAGTAATGGCCATGCCTGCAGCACTCAACTGCTGGGAATTAGCTTGTCATTCTCTTCCTGGTTTACAAACGGAGGAAAAATTGCCTAGTCTCCATTCAGCTGTACTTCTTTTCACCCCAGAATTGCCTCTACAGCTCATGTTTGAGCTGCAAGCATATATTTTCCTCTTTCCTCATTACACTTTCAGCTCTCTGAAATATTAAATAACAGGTGCTTAGAATAAAGCATATTATTCTGACAAACATTTTCATCATGAGGTAAATTGGCACATACAAACTGCTTTAAAATACTTACTGAGTAATTGAATACAGCAGTACAGGTTACTATGCAGATGTCTGTCTCTAATAGTTTCCGATTACACACATTTCCCTGCGAGAGGGAGAGACTGTTCTGCAAGTAGAGCTTGTTTCAAAAAAGCAAAAAAAGAAAAAAAGAGGAAGAAGAAGAGAGAGCAGTCCATGCTACCCCCATAGGATATTCTTAAAAAAACCCAGATGGTTGTATTTTGCAGAAGCTTTTGAAGAAAACTTTAAAGAACTATGCAAATTTTACCATTGCTTTTTTTGGTTTGCATATTTCTTCTCAGTCTCCTTCTCTATCACACATGATTGCGAATCTGTTTCAAACCTATAAATAGCTTTCTTCTTGCAAGCAGAGAGCTTTGTAATAGCAAGATACATATTCTAGAGATGGGGGTGTGTGTGTTTTATTATCATTATTCTTTATCTTTTAGGAAGTTCTGGGTTGTAAATCTCAATGCTTTACATCTCGTTAACGTGTCAGATCAAACACATAATCCCTGCCCCAAGGAGTTTACAGTTGCAAAGGGACACCTTCAAACTGTAGATTACATTTCTGTCTGAAATGGCTTTACCTAGTCTTTTGGCAGGTAGCACTTACTGCCAAGAGGAAAAAACAAAGGGAAGGTGTGTTTCTCATTTTTTGCACCCTGGTTTGCAGCTTTTCTGCAATCTCGAGCATGGTCAGTGTTACAGCTCTGCTGACGACCCCTTGCCCATCCTGTGTTGTGTGCCAGCCATGAAGGAGCCCCACCTCCCTCTGCCCGCTGCTCTGGCCTGTGCTCCTTCCTTGTCAAGGGACACAAGACCGGCTGCCTTAGCAAGAGCCACATCACTGCCGACCTCCCTGGCCAAGGTGTCCCCAGCTGAGGTGTCCCTGGCTCACGTTCAGGACTCACTCAGAGGCAAGGGACAAAGGCGTGCTCCTATCAGTGCCTGGGATGCCTCAGCCTCCTTGCACAGCACAGAAACTGCTTCCAAGTGGGATTTCCTAAAGGCAATGTTTTCCATTACTTTCTCACCCAGTTAAACTTAGTGGCGATTTAAATAAATAAGCACAACACATGATTTCAGATCCCTTCCTGAGTGTCCTGAATAAAAATTGCCCTGAGTTTCCACAGCTTCCGGGTGCCTTGTGCTGCTATGTGGAAGGGTTGGTCTTTACTGGATGTGTCTACACTGGTGGTTGGTGGGTGTCACAGGGTCCCTCATCATCCAGACCAGGTACTTGGCAAGGTGTGCTGCTCTTTTTTCTAGTCCATGGATTGTTCCCATGGGGATAAATCCTTGGTAAGTGTTGACCAGTGCACATGCCCAGCCCCTTCCTGCTGTGGGGGTGAGAAACATCCAAGGCCCGTACAACAGGGACAAGAGCTTGGAAGCACTCCTGGGGCCTCTACACTAAACATCCAACAATGTCATCCACCTGTAGTAGTAAGACCAATATTTCTGGGTGAGATGTGTCCTGGGAACCAGTCAGGTCTGCTTGTAGCAATCCTCATCACATACCTTTGAGAAGTGTTGCCCCAAACTCTTCTACTCTCTCCCTCCTGAGTTCCAGAAATGCTCTGCTTTTCCCTCTGGGACAGGTGCTCATGACTGCAAATCCACCTCCTCCAGTACCACTGACTGCCCTCTGTGACCAAACTTCCCCGAAATAAAAAAAAAACCCAGCACCATTTTTATAGACTGGTGGTTGCTATTAATACCTCGGCTCTTACCAGACTTTTGTTTTTCTTTATCTGTTGGATACCTGACAGATAAAGCAAATCTGATTGATTAAAGCTCTGCTTTATCTCTATATATTGGCAAATGCTGTTGAATCTGACATTAGTTTCTAACAGTGCAAACATTTTTGCTTTTGTTTTTCTGTTTAACAAAATATCAGCCAGTAACAACACATGCTGTAGTGGGGCTGTTCTGTAATTTAGCAGTGCTAAACAGGATTCAGGTGCTGATGAGGCAGCCTTTTGCAATAGGTGATTTAGGATTTTAATGCTTTTTCTACCAGCCCGTTTTATAAGGAATAACAAGAAATGGCACTGACTTATCTGAACCTGCATTTCACTGCAAACTGCATAAGTTAAGGCCCAGTGAAGTGTGACTAATTGCCAGATAGTACTATGCCATGTCTGTCATGTCAAGATAAAATAAATCAGATACCCATCATTGCAGGTTGAGCTATAGACTCATTAAAAAGTAGTCTCAGTGCAATGGACATAACTATGTAGGACAAGTTTAGCTTGGCTTGTTTATTCCTTCCAGAGTACAAACAGTCCATGTCTTATTCAAGAAACATGGCCTTTTTGCTAGCTGTGTCCTGTGTTTGTGGCATAAGTAATCAACATTAATAAATCCCTTCTTTGTCACTACTTATACCTTGTTAAGGTGCCTTCGATGTTTAGAAGAGTTTGACTGTGGGTCAGGCTGCTCCATCCTGTGCCTCCAGGTATTTTTCAGTCTGCATCAATCCTGATCTTCTGTGTTGAGGAGGTATCAATCAGACCCAAAATACTGGCAGTGTCTGAGATCTAACTGATCAGCAGCCTCTAACTTAAGCCTCTGCATAACGCAGTTAACTTCTTCAGACTGCTTCCTACAAGATTCCCGAGAAGGAGCAATTCCCTCCTCTCCTCCTTCACACCTCTTCCATCATGTTGATAAGTGGCACGTGAGACCACGTGTGACACATGACCACATGTGTCACAACAGTGCCGTGGCCACAGTGCATAGAAAAGGTCTGTTTGGAATCTTTGTCACTGAATATTTGACTCGTGACGTATTTGTTGTTCTGATGTTCTTTAGATCAAGTGGCCACTTATGGTGACATCTTCTAGCCACATGGTCCACACTTCCCTGTAGATATTAATCAGACCCCTACATCTAACTCTAGATATGAAATTGGCCTGTTTTTTGCAGGGCACCCATAAAGATAACACAAATGGAGAGAGATCAGCACTTGTGAGAAGTGGCTACCATGCAGAGGTACCTGAAAAACAATGCTTGGTAAAACAGTGAGACTGCTGGGACAAAAAGCCTTCCACTGAGCTTGCATGCAACATTCAGATCTGTCAGAAGAATAGTCAGACTACAACTTGATCTGAATTTTTAGAAAGCATGCTGTTTTCAGAACCACCCTTTTCCTCACATAAGGACTTTAGGAATTAGTCACCATTGGAGCAGAATACCCTGTTCATCTGTTCTGCCCTGGCATGTGCTGAGAAAGAACCTATAGGGGCAACTGATTTCCATTCACTGGGATATGAATTGCTATAGCTCCAATGAAGCCTATGATTTTTCACCTCTGTGGCAACTAGTCAGTGATGTTGAATACCCATCCAACTCAACATAATCAGTAATGCGTATAGTGATGTTATCCTTGAGAATCTGTGATTTGCTTGTAGATGCTCCCAGAAATCCAGGACAAAAAAAGATAGCCTTTTTATAAGTTTGAAGCTGGAAATAAAATAGGAAGCTTCATGGTATAAGTTGTTTCAAAATAGCCTGATATCATCCATTTGAGCTTAAACAGAAGAGTATGAAGCTGATCCTGCCTTGACAGAACAAGCCTGTAGGACAGCAGAGCTTCCTGATATCTTCCAGTGTAGGCTCAGGAGTAAGCCATAAGGAATAACTGTGTCTTCACGAACAAGCTTTTATGTTTTTTATAATGTCCACACAGACCATCATCTGGGCTCTGCCCATTGACATCGAGTTAGTCCTAGAAGCGATGTGTTAAATCTGTCTAGAAAAGGACAAGAGATATGGCAGTTAACACTACTGAGAGGAAATTCAATTTTGCTTGGAGCAGAACAAGCATCCTGACCAGACCAGACAAACTAATATGTGTGCAGTTAAAGATATATTGCTTGAGTTATAACTGTATCAGAAAAGGAAGGAATTTTCTTGTATCAGCAATTAGGAGGTCTTTCAGAGGGCAAAAAGCTTGCCTTAAGCCACTCAAGGACAAACACCGGATTCAGAATTGACCTCACAAATATTTCTTCCATGTCAGTCATTTAGACATTAGAGTCTGTCTTTCTTGATAGTGGATGAGTAAATAACTAATGAATATTGCTGTTACTGGAATATTTAAAGACTAAAACGCCAGATGATCAGCTAGCATTTTGAAAGGAAATAAAAATAAATTAATTCTTATCTGCACATCCTAATGCCAACTTAAAGAACTCTGTACTTTGATTTTGACTTCCACCTGTTCCTGCTGGAGCTGATTTATACTACTGTCCTCTGCTGATGTAGTGTATTGTGCCAGTGATCAGACACCTTCTGAATAAAAGACTCAAGGTTTGATTGAGAAAAACTAGGACCTAGTGCTATGTGAAGTGCCTTAAGATGTCCGTTTGGCTTCCACTACTGATATGGAAGTCACAGGTCTCCTGGAGGTCCTCTGTCATATCTGCTGGCCCTATGTCGTTTTTTTGGATAGAGAACCAAGTCCCCAGTGTGTTGTAATTGCATATAGACCATAACCAAATCCCCTCCTCTGCTACACTCCAAGAATTCTCATCTTTGTCTCAGCTGCTTTTCCTGTGCCTGGAAATCTTCTGGGCCCATTGCCTTGTCAACCTATACGGCATTTTATTGTCGAATTATCTGTTCCAGTATAATCATGAAACCTTTCAACATTTTTCTTTCTCCCAAGGAAAATATATACAATAACTGGAAAATGACCTTCAGCTTCTATTGTTAACAATGAAACAAAAAGCTTTCTGAGCAGTATCAGCTTCATCTGTACTTTTCCATTGTCTCACCTTGAAGACCCATTGGTTGCTGGTGATCTCTTGTGTTTTTAAAGAATTTCTCTTTATCCTAATTTTTCTGGCCTCCTCAGCACTGTTTGTGAGTTTAACTGCCTTTATCAATTTCATCTTTGCCTTCCTCCTCTGCCACTTTCAGAATAATCCCAGCAATTCTTGTCGTAAATCATTTGAAGGTCCTTTATTCATTTACTTCAGTCTCTTCAGGTCTCAGTGGTACATTCAGACTCGGCACATTTCAATTCATTTTCCTTCTCATGGGGAGGAATAGAGGAGCTCCTTACAAGCCGGTACAGGAAAGGCTTACAAGGCGAGGCTGGAAGAGTCGTTCCCTGCCTGACACGCAGTCCTCATGGAGCAAGGCTGTTGAAGGTCACAGGAAGTGACCTTCAGCACATGAAGCCATGCTGCGGGAAGTGCCAGCAGGGAGGGATGGCCTTACCATGTCCTTTGGCTGACGGCTTCCACATACAGCCAGCTTTCTGAGCGTCTCGTTGCTTGGTTTTTTTTTTTTTTTTATCTCTAAGTATTTAATGAAAGGAAAATACCCCCTAAGGCAAGAGCCCAGGCCTGCAGTCTGGAGCATTATTTTATATTGTTCTGCTGTAGCATCTTTTCTATCAGTCCGAACATTTTTCTTTCAGCACCTCCCCACAGTGATTTTCAGGGGAACTTGCTGTTTCCCCAGTGACATCTGCCCTGACCAAGGTAAACTGTACCCCTCCAAGTCCTTGCCTCAAGACAGTTCCACTAGTCAGGGCGGGGAACTCTTTGCACTTTTGATCTGTTTGGCTTTAGCGTGTCCTTGCCTTCCTTCCTTGAAAAACCCTGTTCCCTGGAAAGAATCAGAAGCACAATACCCCACCCTATCACTCCAACCAGTAGGGGTGAAACTATAAGTGCAGGTTCCCTGGGCTTTTTAGCCTGGTTGCATGAGGACAAAAAGTCCTGAGGTTTTTTGCAAGTCTGGGTGTCTCCTGGGATCGCATATGGTATTATCCCTTAAGTCACTTCCATCTCAGTTAATCTGATCAAAATGGCTCTTAAAATTCAATTGTTTTGACTTTTCTCTTAGGTTTTCACTTTTATTTAACTCCCGGGCTTAATAAAATTATAATCATGCCTCCCCAGTCCTATTCGCTTTTATTCCATATATCGTCTCCTTTAATAGCTTCCTAATTCTCTGCAGTTAGAAATTCCATATTTGCGTTCCTGCTCTTTATGTCTACCATTTTTCTAGATTTTACCATCACTATATCACAGTGAATTGTTGGGTTAATGGCTCTTTCACTTAATAATTAGGAAAATAATTAAGAGTTTGGGTCATGTACTGAAAAAGGGTTATGATTCTAGACAGAGTCCTGAACTAAAACTATCCAATTAAAGGAGTTTATCCTTAAGCAGAACTTACCTTTTCATTCGTTACACTTTTATTCTGTCTTTCTTTTGAAACACCCAAATACTGGATTTAAGAGAAGTCCCTGGAAAGCCCCTCTATTCTAGACAGGAACTCTTTTAAGAAAGCAGCTCAGTTAACTCCTGCACATCCTTTGAGTCAGACTTGCAAAGAGGAAGGTGTGCTGCAATGACACACACTATGACCTCTGTGGTAAACACCATTCTGTCAATGTCAAGCAATCTCAAAGTAGGTTAATTGTAAAACTATCTGAAGAAAGAGAAGCAGCTTTTCCTTAAGTTTGTTGTGTTGTTCTACTCCACCATATCTTACGTGTTTTAAAAATGTTAGTTTTTATAATAGTCACCCAAATGTAGTTGCATTACTTGCATTAGACTTCTGGCTAAACATACAAGAAGATAAAATTATTTATAACTATTAGGCATGAAATTCCAGAATTTATATTTATAATAAAAGGGTACACTGCAGTTCCATTTTTGTTAAAAGTTTGAGAAACAGTTTTCAAAACAACCTTGCTAGGGTAATGTTTCCTAGTGTCTTCTGCAGCTGCTAAACACACAGCTATAGCGTTTCACACTGGTGGGCTGATGGACCCCGTAGTGCTGTTCTTTATTCCTGTTTTGAAATCTCAGATGGCTCGAGGGACTTCATCAGACATTCTGGATGCAAGCAAACTCACCCATCACACCAGTCACTCTGAGCTTGAGATTTTATATACATGAAATTCAAACATTCTTTCTTTGTCTGATACACATCTTCTTCTGAATTTCTTCCCAGGTAATTCACATTACATACTGTACTATATACATCCTAAGATTTAAAACACACCATAAAGCCTGGAACCTCTACTTTCTCCTGTGGAGACCAAAGGAAAGAAAGACCTGAGATTAACAATAAAGATCCCAGTTTCACAAAATAATTTGACTGCAGAACATTCACATTTCTGTAAGTCTGCACTGCTACTTGTGCTGCTTCTTTCTTTTTTGCTTTTTAAATCAAAGTTGTTAAGGAGAGTAAAGGGAGGATATAACACCTCAAAAAATTTATTTTCTTGAAACAGTTCAAAGTAATTGTGCATTGATTCCTTGGAGATAAACAAATGCTATTTATCAATTGATTTTAAAAGCTAGAAAACAGTGGTTTGAGATCACTTGCTGGCTAAAGAAGTTGGGGGTTGAAAGTAGCAGGATAATAAATGGCCATGGTTTGGTCACACAGATGTAAGATAGACAGTCAATATCCTCCAGCAGAGCAGCTTATTTGCTGACACAGTCTTAACTGGGAATACAACTTTTTACCACGTCTATGCCTTCAGAGGGATATTATAAACTCTTTAAGAGAGGTTAGGACAGAGAAACAAACAAGCCATCTTCAGACTGTTCAAAGAGCAGCTTAAAATGAAGTTTGCTTTGCATGTTTCTTGTGCTGCAGACTTCTTTTGAGAAACTGCTCCGATGTTCATAATGAACACGAAGTAGGGATTGTGGCTGCTGCCTTAAGAATATGAGGGAACTCGAGGAAAACACTGAGCAGAAAACCCACCTTGAGGTAAAAGCAACCTGAAAAAGGAAGTTTTATTATGACAACAGACACATCATGGTCTGTTGTGCTCTTCAACAGCAGCCCCCATGGAGGACCTGTGGGACGCTACCACCAACTGCATGATCCCAACATTTATTTCCACTCCAGGGAAGCTTGCTGACCATCCCGCTGTCCTTGGGAGGTAAAAGGAGACCCCAAAATGCCATTCCCCAGCCCAGGAGCAAAGGCTGTCTCCTCTTGTCCCTGCCTTGGGTTGTAACACCTGGTCATGACAATGGAAGAGCACATCATTGAGGGGAGCAGTGTCTGCTCCAGACTGCTGCACGGGGCAGGTGGGCTGCAGGGAACACCCATGAGAGAGCAGGATTTCTGCCTGCAGCTTCTTCCAGGTGTCTGATTTTGTTTTCTTTTCCTTTTCTTTAGCCAGTATTACTTCCAGATGAGCACAGGTATCCTCTGACTGCAACAATACAGCTTCTCCAAATACCTCAGAAGGACTGATCTGGCTCTCTGAGTTATGCAGAGCTTGCCAGTCCCACCAAGAAGCCTGTTTCTTGCTAGCACGTATCGGTGACTGTGTTGTAGGTAACTGCTATGCAGGGCTAAGGAGTTATGCTGCAGTCAAGCAGGTAACAGCTTGTTCACCTTCTCCTCTTTCTCCTAAGAGCAAAATTGCTGCTGCTGTTCTTGGTTAAAAGCCCTGGACAAATATTTTTGAAAACCTTGTGTTGTGACTACTTTGCAAAGGCCGCTCAGTGTAAGGTGATGCTGAGCTCCTATCTTTAGCTCCTCAGGCTAGTAAATCCTCCATAAGGTGGTCACAGGCAGGTCTGTCAAATGTTTAGCATCACATAAAAGCTTGTTAAGCAGTACCATTTTCATAGTGTCACCGTGAGGTTTTTATATGGCAAGGAAAATGTCTCCCTTGTGGCTACAACGTTTTGTTACAAATTCTTGGGTCTTTGGATGAAAGAGCTACAAAGCTGATACGAAATATCATCCAAGGGACCTGTGAAACTGCGCAGTAATAATAATCAGACAGCACTCTTATCCACGTGCATTCAAATTGTCCATTCTTGGTTTAGTAGGATTATTTGATATATGCCTTTTCTCTTGCTTCCAAACAGGAGTGACTGAAAGAAACAGTGTTGTGCAGGAGGTTCTTATTTTGTTTGACAAAGAAATCTCCAGAGCAGCTCCTCCTCATCTTCACCAGAGTTCAGGGAAGTACAGTGACAGTTTAAAACTCAAAGGAAATTATTTCTACTTAGAAAATAATTGCTGGATACTAAACACCTTATCATGTACAATTTGTAATACCATCTCATATAAAAATGTAGAGCATATTTTCTTCATACCAATGATGTATTTCAATAAACCATTCAGATTATCATTATTTAAATGTTACAGTATTACTCAGTTCTTTATATTAAAATGTCTCTGCTTGGTACAACACATGCACAGTTACTTTAAATGTAATTTTATTAAACATCACATTTTTTTTTCTCTTTCTCCTGTGGAATATGTCAACTTCTCACTGAAAATCTGAAGAAAATTAACACTGCTGATGCATGTAAAATTTCTGGTTTTCATTAAGAACTGTTGGTTTTACAATTAAAGTTATACATTTGAAGGTAAAGAAATAAAAAATAATCAAGATTGAAATATATAATTACCCACAGAAAAAATGTAGATAACAAGTTTCTGACCAGGTGTGAAAGATGTGCATCTACCTCTCATACATGGGTTGTGTTCTGAAGTAAAATTTCCGAAGTCTTTGTATCCACAGTCAGGAGATGACTTCCCAACAACCTCAACATCTCCAGTGGAGAGCATATGAAAAAATCCAGACACTCAATGTAAGCCGTATCAGGTTCTATCCTTTCCTTAAAACCTGTCTGCCACTGCAAGTCCTGACCGCAGTTGGAAATCTAGTCCCTTCTTGGCAGAAAAGACTGACTTCCATCTGGGTGTTAATAACTTCAGCTAAAACTGCCCTTCAACACAGCTTTAGCAGAACAGCTGAAAGCTCAGTGTTGGCCTTGAACTGTTTGCTATTGCCTTGCTGAATAACAAGAGCAAAGGACTGCATACACTCCTCATTTTATACTTTCATGTAATCCTTGTATTCTATAAAAAAAACCACACCTATAACATTAGACACAGACCCTGCAACAGAGCGGTGGCCTTGAATTTATCCTTGTGTGTTAATTCTTTATATATGTGTTTGTAAGATGAGCACTTAATCTTACGCTTTCCCCATTACCTCAAGCAGGTGGCTGAGAGAAGCACTGGAGACGTGTAACAGGAGCGGGGAAAATCAATAGCGTGATTTGGGCAGAGAAATCAATGCAACAGTGCAGCAAAAGAACTGGATATAGTGGTGTGGACGGAGGTAAGCAATGCTTTTGTGATGTGTGGTGAGCGAACAGATCCAAATAGGACAGAATACTAACCTGGACTTTTATCTGAATCTGATACAAACTGGATATTGGGGGAGGTTCAGCTGAGCTAGTTTTATATATGCAGGCACATTTTTCCCCCCTTCTTCTTCTTTTTTTCTCCCCATCCTTCTGATCCCAGGCTCCAGGTAGCTCTGTAGGTACAAATGACAAAATGTTCAACAGCTTGAAAGAAAACATAGATTTCTAGCTTAATCTGATAGATTCAGTTGGTCTGGATAGCTTGAATGCTGTTTATTCTGCTGGATGCTGCTGTTTACTGCCTATGCATCTTCAGGGGTATTTTTTTCTGTGTTGTCATAATCAAGCAAAAGTCATCCCCAATCCACTTTTTTCCCCAAAACTGGATTTCTATCTATGGTCATTTTTTTTGTGTTGGGTTACAATTTTGCCTGCAACTTGGTAAGAAGACATCCCTCGTATTACCTGTGAAGGGGAACTGTGCCTTAATCAGGCCATGAGTCAAATTCTATTTGACTGGCTAGTTTTGATGTGCTATATATATTTTTCTGGGAACATTCTGCCCAGCCTTACCTTCTGGCATGGTGTCTCTGTAATGCCACATAGTTTGTTTACTTTTCCCTTGAGTACTGCTAAAATGGGTATAACCTCAAAATCGATTTCTACCTCTCTACCTTTTTTTGGCCATATTGCGGCATAATTTTTATCCCTTGCACAAAACTCCTGACTTTGTCCCACACTAGATGAAAATATGGGTTTCTGCTGTGGTAGTGGATACAGGATGTTTATGTTTCAGCTCTGGTGTATGGGTTTCTGAAATGATGAGATACCATGCCCATAAGCTATGTATCTGACCCCAATTCTGCTACACCATTTATTACATTCATCTCACTGCTGCTGTGTGGACTTCTGCAGTTTCAGTAGCTGTACACTTTGTACTGCCCGAGCAGCATTTTACTTAACTATTGCAATGCTAACACTCGGCAGTATGAAATCTCAGCTGCTTCTTTAAAAAAACAACCTGTATTGCCTATCAGCAGGCACAGCTCCTCCCAAACTGTGTCCTTACAAAAGCAATCCGCGCTCTCTCCAGCTGCTGAAGAGACCTCACCACCCCAGAGGTGCTGAGATTCATTGATGTCCTTTGCCCTTGCCGTCCTGTGTGCGTTTTCCCAGCCTTCAGCATCCTCTGGCTCTTCTACAGGAACCCGGGCGAGACTGTCTCCTCTGCGCTAGGTCGAGAGCTAAAGTTTCCCAGATATCTTTGTAGCTCACCGGAGTCAACTCAATCCAATCATGCTGAGAGACATTGTGTGTCAACCGTGTTGCCTGCCTGTTACGCTGCTGGTAGGGACAGTTACTAAACCTTGACAGATCTGATGACCAAGGGCATTTTTCCCCCTGCAGCACAATTGCCCTGCCAGGAGGGCTTAAATGTTTGTTTGCAGAGAAAAAGAGAAATGTGGTGCTGCTCCTGTGGTAACTGGCATTGATAATCGCCTCTGAATAGGCTGTTTCAGCGGATGCTGCAGAAGAGAGCGAAGTGGCTTGTGCCAGTGCTCAGGGAGAAACCCAGGACAGAAGGCTTCACAGGAGCTGGTTGTTCAGTGCTGCAGATTTTTCCAATCCTCAAGTTTTCTTCAAAGCTCTTAAAAAAACCCAGCAACAACAACAAAAGTATTTATTAATAGCTTGTCTGATTCAGAAAGTGCTTTGCTGTGCTGATATTTGCAACCCCAGAAAAGAGTCACACTCTACTGAACTGATACGACTTCCTAATTTAACTGTGTGTTTTCTGTACCTATGTAGTGTGTTTTCTGACCATGTACTTATGGTTCTGAACCACATTTTCTGACTTAGCAGGGACGGGTGCAGGATGAGGGGTAAGGGAATACAAGGGGACAGAGAATGCCCTGTACAGCATACGGCAATATTGAATAGATTTGCCAATTGGATATCTCGGCCCCAGTTTCAGGAGTTTGAACTTATGTTTGAACCTATGTTTCCTCCTCAGGGAAACACGCGCATGGAAACAGGGTGCATCACCATGGCCTGCCTTGCCATGGGGCTGCGACAGGTCCCAGCCTACAGATTTGGACCTGGGAGACTGAGAGTGGTGCTGCATCCGCAGCAAAGAGGTGTCCACCAAGAGCGGGGCCCGCGGTAATGCCCACCACCAAGGGCTGCAGTATGGGCAGGGAAGCAGCTCCTTCCTCTCCTTCCTCTCTTACTCAGAGATCCTCAGAAGGGCTGGGAAAATCAAGTTCCCTGGTTTTAATCTTTTCAGTCTGACAGACAACTTTAGAAGCTTCCCAGAGGTCTGTTTTCAGCTTCTTCCACTGAGTTCCCATTTTGATGACGTAAGTGGCATCACTTTTCCAGCGAGATGAATGTCTTCTCTGGGAGAACCAGGAGAAAAAATGTCAATTATAATTAAAAATAACCTCTTCATTTTTAAATGCATATCACAGAATATGGAGGGAAACTCACCAGTGTTTCTTGCTGATTTGAGCTTCTAGGTTTCTACAATGAGTCAAAATAATTTG
>NW_010232694.1:0-37202 GCF_000690775.1 Eurypyga helias | reverse complement strand
AAATAGTGGGGGGGGGGGGGGGCGGTTCTTCACAGATGAGCAAAATCCTGGATGATAAGGGTGCAATTATAAATGTGAGAATGTAATGTTATGATTCAAGGGGTAATGCTAATACTTCAAAGGACTGTGGGACAAGATCCAGACCTCATCAACTCCACAGCCAACCCAGCAAAGCTCTCCCAAAGTCAATGTGATGACTTCCTTGAAATTAAAAATTTGCATCACTGTAACTGAGGGGAGAATCGTACCCTACAACTTTAAATCACAGTTTTGGCATTAGTGCTAGAGGCCCAATTCCAAGGCTGTCAGAAGAGGATTTCAAGGATCTATTTATTGACTAGGAAAGAAGGTTGGCCTTTCAGAGACCATCAGCCTGACTTTTAATTTATTTTCATGTTCCTTCGACTTTTTCAAAAGTAAAGGGAACTTAGAAACAGGGAACTGAGCAATCTTTTATGTATGGGGAATGGCTCCAAAGTGATAATCAGCTGCAAGAGACTACTGGAAATGAAGTAGCAAGAAATGTTTACACGCAGGATCTGAAATAACCTCTCAGTCTTTTCTGGGTTCCTTTGTCTTGTGTTTACTCAGGTAGTGCAAAGTTCTGAAAGAATAATTGCTGAAAGCAAGAATAAGTCTTCATTTTTAGGTTAGGCCTGGAGGTATATGGGCACTGCTGCAGCGTTAGTATTTATGTTGCTGGTGGGGAGAGTGAGTGGAGGGAGAATGGAATGAGTTTTTAAGTTCATTTTCTTTCATAAATCACAGGAATTACTACTAAAAAAATTACTTTTTCATTCAGGCATTCTGTGCCAAGGACCACTGCTGGACAAATAATTGCAAGTAATTCAAAAAAGTTCTCAAAGCCCCACATATGGCGGCAAATGCACACATCCTATTGTGTGAGTCACATTCAATTAAAGTTTTGTTGAGGTAAATGCTGACCTTGATCAGGGTTTATTGCAGTTTTTTACCTTTAGCTATTTTTGAAATATTTATTGTTTAGAAAGATGGCACGAATTCATGGATGCTTCCTGGACATGTTACCTTTCCTCACTTCCCTCTCAGGTAAATTTTGACCTTAGAACCTTTTGGGGGCGATCAAAAAATAGCTGCTCAGAGTAACAGGGATATATTCTGCAGCATTTACCCTGCTACTGTGGATAGCGGTGTGTCCCTGGTTTTGCATGTTAGTGACACCTCTACCTTCCACAATGGTTAAAGGTGTATAGAGATGTCAGGGGACTCATGGCAAAGGTCGAGACTGTGGTCTTTTTCTGTGTTAGGATGCAATGCCATGAAATACATCAATGCTACGTAGGAGACTGCAACAAGAGACATAAGGCAAACTTTGCTTCCATCTTTTCACTCTTCCCCCTGTCGCTGTCCTGATTTCTGGGCTTGGACATTTGGATAGGTACCTGTGAGATGAGGTCGACAAAACACACTGCCTGAGTTCAGAAGAGCTGTCACAGCCCCTCACTGTCCCCTGCCTTAGGGATGTGCCCAGCCAGGACTGGCTTACAGCGCTGCGACCCAGGAGAAAAAGAAGAAGAAGCTGGAGCAGCACCTGACTTTTGCCTTCAGAGGCCTGGCTTGCTTCAAACTTGGAGTGCATATTGCAAGTGAAATGGGTCTTATATTCTCACCACTTAGGCTTCAGCTGACAGGTCTCCATCAAAAGCTGACACATAATTTATTTCCAATAGGAGAGCTGCCCAGGGAAAGTTGTCATTGCCAAGGGGAAAGAATACAAACAAACAAACAAACAAAACCAAACCCAGAAGGAAATAAAAGCAGAAAGTGTTTTGATACACAGGCCAAATGGAATTAAGGGTGAAAGAAGTTGGCTTGGCACTTCATGGTTTAATATTAATGGGTTTAAATTGAAAGTGGGGAGGTTTAGATTGGATATCAGGAAGAAGTTCTTCACGGAGAGGGTGGTGAAGCACAGGAACAGGTTGCCCAGAGAAGCTGTGGATGCCCCATCCCTGGAAGTGTTCAAGGCCAGGCTGGATGAGGCTTTGAGCAACCTGGCCTCATGGAAGGTGTCCCTGCCCATGGCAAGGGGCTTGGAACTAGATGATCTTTAAGATCCCTTCCAACCCAAACCAGTCTGTAATTCTATGATTAACTGCTACTCTGGGATGGGAATAAAATCTCACAGACCCCACTCAGACTGGCTGAAAGCCAAGCATTAAAGGGTTGTCATTGTGCTCACTGGCTTGGCTTGGAGTGTGGCACAGACTGCAAGGGAAGCTGCAGGCATTGTCTGCTGGGTTTATTAACAGCAGTGCCTGGTGGGTTCTGTACAGCTCCCCTCGGGCAGAACCACTATCACTGACCATAGTGATGCAGAGCACACAAGTGAGAAACCAGGGGATGTAAGCTCATGTTCACAAGCCACAAGGGATACATCTGTGCCATGGCTTTTGGAGGTGCACATTTACCAACTTCACAGTCACCAGCTCAGTGTGTCTGTGAAACTTGCTGTGAGCTACAGAACTGGCTGAAACCAGTGATTAAACAACCCTTGGCAGACTATTTTCATGTCAAGCCTTGGGCTACTCCACCTTCCTTGCCAGCAGCACTAAAGTGAGCTGAACCAGAGGTAGCTCAGGGATATGTATGGTCCCTGGAGAGGCTGGGCTACAGATGTGTCCAAGCCTAGAAGGCCCTGCACCATGGGAGTATGTTGCTCCAAATGACAATAAACCAACAGTTAATCATCAAAAGGAGTCCCTTGCTAGCTTTGGGCTGTCTCATTTCCTAGAAGCACTCTGTAATACGTATGGGCTGCTGTGTGTCTGGAGTGTGGGCTGACAACCACCAAGCTCCTGAGTCAAACACGCCCTGCGGTATTCCTCACCTTGCTCTGTGGGGAACATGACCTGCCAGCGGCAACCACTGTCCCAGGGGCTGCCGGAGCTGGCTGTGCGTGGGGGAAGATGGTGGTGTGGGATGACAGCCCTGGGCAGCTTGTGATGTTGTGGTGCTGTCACGGACATCCCTCACCAACATGTGACACAGCAGAGACACCTGAACGGGGTCTTTGAGAAAAACTTGTGAGGATTTGGGGAGGTGAGCGGAAAAGGTACCTATCTTGTTTGAACTGTTGCTGGGGACTGAAGGGGTCTGCTAAAGGGGCACATTGTGTTCTGCTTCACCCATGGACCAGCACCTAGATTCACATCTAAGTACATGAGAAAATGAGGTTTAACTAATCTGCCATTTAAAGAAATAACTGCTAAAATAATAGCATTTTGATGGAGCAAAGGTTATCTGTCCCGGAACGGCAGATATCCCTCAGTGACTCCGCTGATGAAAGGCACAACCAGTATGAGCTTTGAGAGGCTCGGGAGTGCTCGTTTGCTTGCTCTCTCAAGCAGCCTGTCAGCTATTTATGGCATTCCCCTTATCTCCCAGCAAAATTAATTTTACCACATCCATTACATAACATGCTTTTGTCTCAAACTGCAGAGACCAGTGAGCTTCCCATCCTCCCCAAAATGACACCTGGTATTTGTGGTGCAGGTCTGAACTGGAGAAAAATATTGGGGAGGGCCTATCTGGAGAAGCACTGGGGAGCATGTCGGTGTGTGGTGCCATCACAACTCTCTTGAGATTTACATAGCTTATTTCTGCTTCCTACAAGTAAGGAGCAGATTGCTTTTGCCAACCCTGTAAACTCAGCCTTTGATCTTAAAATCAGCTGGTGTTCTTTATCTTCTTACACCACCAAAGATGTTTAAAAGTCTTTTGCCAGGATTGTGATGACAATCTAGCTTTAGAGCATGGGAAGCTCAGCCCCATTCTTACTTCACAAAATGAAAAGCAGGTGTTAAAAGCATTAGTTGCTGCTGGTTTCTTTTTTCTTTCCACTACATTAGACAGAGATTTCTTAAAGACACTGTGTGGGAAGATGCAGGATTAAATCTTAATTCTTTGTGGTGCATCTTCTTTGCACTGAGGTATCAAAGTACAGCTACTTCAAAACCAGCCTCTCCAGCTGCTCCAGGGCTTCTCTTCCATAGGAAGATGATGTTTGTACATGGGCAGTGAGGATTGTTCAAATGCTGCCGTGGTACAATTATGCCATAACCAGTGCATCAGGGGTATGATGGGAAGGAGCTGTTTGCCAGAGAATCTTGACTATCAAGGAATGAGGACAGGAGGAGAGGATGAAGCTAATCAGATTAGCATAACTTGAAGCAGTTGTGAGATTCAACTATTTAGTATTTGAGTACCTTAACATACAGTCCAACATAATGATATGCAACCAGGATAAGTATGCCCCACTGTGAGTTAGTGGAGTTGCTGGTGTTATGCATGTTAAAATTCTGCTCATGGCAGGATTTAAATAAGGATTTTCATACTGTATTACTAACTTTAATTTTTCATTGATCTGTAGTTTGCCTGATGGAGGAGGATGCCAGTGCTGCTAAACACTACCATGTTGCGGTAAGGATTCCTCAAAGCTATACAGCACTTCTTAAAGACAGTTGGCCTCCAGGTCCAGCCCATCTTCCCAGGCAGCTTGTTCCAAGAATGGGTCCCCAGGCTGTCACCTGCATTATTCCAAAGGAAGGCAAATGCTTGATTCAGTCAAGAGTCAGTAATGGCCTACCTGGTTTTGACACATTTAGCATGTTTGTTAATGTACAAATCGACAGATATGTAAGTTTGCTGGGCAGACATGGTTCATGCTGAAAGGTGCGCATTGAGTCATCAAAGGCTGTGAAGGGATAAATTTTGCCTTCTGTTGAGCCTAGGAGCTGTTAAACAGTCAGACAGGCCATCTTATTACAAGGCAACATATTTGACTTAAAAATAAATGAGCTGATTCTTAATTTAGTTAAAGGAGTGCCAGGACTACCCCTGCAGTAATTACAGGTAGATATATTTCATAGGTGAAGGCATAGATTTGGAGAGGGAAGATTAACTCTGTCCACATCCTTCTGGAGGCTTCAAAGAAATCAGTTGTGAACCACATGCTCTACTGAGAATGGTTTCCCTGTGAAGAATGAAACCGAAGGCACAAAAAAAGACACAGTGCCGCACAAGGCACGTGTCATAAAAAGTCTATTACAAGTCAGCCAGACAGGGGAAGAGAGAGACATTCAAAATTTAATCTGGTGTAAGTGTATTTCATGCCTTGATGTATCTTTTATAAATATTAGCATTAGCACTGCCCATCTATTTTAGATACCAAAACAAAATAATTCAGTGTTCATTTTGCTTTAACTTCTCTTGAGCAAAGAGTGATTTCAAAGTAACTGTATAACAAGACAATTATTATTCATACAACAGAGGAAAACTGTGAAATAGGGTCATGAGGTAAACACCTTTCTTTCCTAGCACATATCTGGAGTATTCAAGGCAATGTCTTCACAGGAGCTGTAGGAGCTTACTTGAGAGCTGGTAAGAAGAAAGGTTCTTCCTCATAACCAAATGATATAAAATAAGATCATGGACCTCAGAAGCCATAGATCCCAAAAGAGAAATCACACAATCCCTCTGAAAGATTCCAAAAGCTAAGCTACTTTTGATGCTGTCCAGACTTCTGAAGACATTTCTTGTTGCCCTCTGCACTGGCCAAAAATCTTTGCCAGCCATCAGAAATAGTCAAGATTTTCCTGAGGAAATAATTCCGACAGAAAATGCCCTTTTCACACAATCCAGAATTTACACATGGAAATTTCTTATTTCCCCAAAAGCTTTTGATTTTTCATCAAGAAAATCAGAAGTGGCCTGAGCTGATGTCTCCTCCTCAGAAACACATTGATTTCACTTTTTTGTTGGAAGAGAAAAAGGAAAATCAACAAGAACACTGCAGACATGTGATGAAGAGGCTAGGAAATAACAATAATAGCAACAAAACTTGTGTTACAGATCTGGGACTGGAATCTTCCTGGAGCTTTTCTCATGAAATATCCTTTCATTTTGACTTTATGTACAGAAGCATAATCAAAATATGTATTAATTGTGAACAAATGTTTTGGTCTGTTTTTGCGAGAGTGGATTTCTTTTTTCCAAACCTGTCTACTGGCTGTTTCCTTCATCCACTTTTCTGGCTTTTTTTAATGGACTTTTTGTCATCAATGCCTAATGCCTGGACCTGCTTTCATAATCCTGTCACTAGACTTCTGCTCATTCTCTCTTAAAACACCCTTTGCAAAAAGCTAATCTTCCCTTACAAAGGGCTGAACCTAAAAATAGGAAGACCAGTGCTGCTGCTGTGATAATACATTGAGAGTGACTTTCTGACTATATTACCGTAATCACTTTCACTCTCATTAACCCTGTTACATGTGTCCTCTCATCTTATTTTGTCTAGTTTTAGTCTAGCTTGAGTCTACAAATCTCTACTCAACTTGTAGCCCTTGCGCAAGTAATTCACTGAAGCCAAACAAGAGGGGATCACTCCACTAATTAAAAATCCCAATGTTTTATACTGCCAGACTGTTTTTTCCCTGGAGAGAGCATCAAGACTGTTTTTCAGGAAAGCACTTCACTTTTTAGTGGTACTGTATAAATACTGATTTTAAGAACCAATAGCTGAACATCGCATTATGAACTCTTACAGTGAGGAAGAAGTACTTTTAATCAGGTCAGCTGGCTCTAACCAAACATGGTTCTGAGCAACCAAACATGTTGTGCATGCTCAGGATCCAGAGCTGTGTTTTGCAAATGGCACCTACATTAACAAGAAGCCAATTTCAAATTCCAAATTGTCACATCCTTGATGCTTAGTGTTTCTCAGACCAAGGTATCTAAACACTTCTCTCCCAGCTTACATCCAATTGTTAGCATTACTACCTAGACAGCCAGTCTGCTGTCACTTTTTCTTATGAATCAGTAAGTAAATAAGCCTTCTGTACCATTTCATTTCTGAAAAAATAGATCTGGATTACTGCTGTGTCAGTCTTAAATACTCACGCCCTTCAGGAGGGCTGGCAGCCTCATTTCAGGTGCAGAAATCCAGCTTTGCTGGAGCAGTCTCACTGCCGACTGCTGTGTCGCTGCCCTTGCTCACCCAGTCCCACTGCTGACCACGCATCCATTTGTCACGGAGTCATGAGACCATCCACAGAGAGTGGCATCTTCCTTGTCGCCGAGCAGCATGTCAGCGGGGTTGAGCATCACAAAGTACAACCAGATTCAATCAGATCAGGAGGAAAGTTGGTAGCAAACTCAGAAACCCAGGACTAGCCAAGGAGGGGCATAAGCACAAATATCCTGTTAAAACCAAACCAAAACCCTCCAGCCAAACCCAGCTCGTTACACCCAAGCCCTTCCAGCAGTGTATGAAGGCAGTAGCCCCCTGGGTGAGGGGTGAGACAGGCCATCACACACCAAGGGGAGGTAGGGAACATGACACTGGTGGGGCACGAACCCAATGGAGTGAGACCAGATGAACCAAACCAAACCCCAGCTTCCAGTAACAGCTCAAATCAGTCCAGGGAAACCTTGGATGTGGCAGTGCTCACAAGCCATCGGGAAGAGGGAGGGCAGGTGCCGGAGTCTGTCTGAGGAGCAAAAAACCGTGTGGCTCTTCTCCCAGCATGGCAAGTTGGGAATAAAGCTGGGCTGTGTCAGTGGAGACACCCAAGGATAGAGACAGCACAAACAGGGGCAGCAGCTGGGTCCAGGAGGTGAATTTACCCGGTATGCTCTGGCTGAGCAGCCCCGGTGATGCAAATTGCTGTTGTCCTGATTAATTAGGCTGCTAAACTGGATTTATGGGTAGTATGCATTGCTATAGGAGGAAAAACCAGCCAGAGATGTTCAACAACATTTCATCTTTATGGCTTGGTATACAGACATTGTTTTCTTGGTTTTAGCCACTGTAACTATGCCAGGTAGGAAACATTTCTACCAATTGGTTCACCCTAATAAACCCTGGCTGTGGACATGGCCATCTTGGCTTAACAGTTTATTACAGCTACCTTGTTTATTTATTTCCCAGATTTTCTTCATCTACTGCTGCAACTTCATTCAAATTAAAAAGGTCATACCACTTGAACTGTACTGATGTAGTACAGAATTTATACAAAATCATTGTGTTAAACCAATATAGCTTTTCATCTTTAGAAAATGTTTGAGCAATGGTAATGCATCAGAGTTTCTCACTGTTTAGCAAGAGAAGTAAAATATAGTGTGTAAGAAGAAAAAGCAGAAAGTGGAAAAAAATTAACTCCTCGTGAAACCATTTTGACTAGGTCAGAGAAATCTGCATTTTCCTTTTAGTTGTCTGATTACTGGCTTTCTCTTTGTCTGCAGCTTTGAAAACACTTTTTTCCCCATCTTTATTCCCTACAAAAAACATTGTCCTCAAACAAATATCTCAAAGGGTTTATAGAACTGATTACAGACCGATTCTGGAAGAAAAGAGAGATAATTGTGTGTGAGCTGATAAATGTTGCAGGGACAACTCCAAACAATCATGCATGAATTATATCTTCAACAAATGTAATTACTGAACAATTCAGAAAATGTGACAAAGCTGGTATTTTTTGTAGTTATTTCCTTTCCTGGCCTGTGTTTTGGATGGCTTTCAAGCATCCCTGATTAAATCTGGCCGGAAATCTTCTGGTGGAATCCATTCCCAATGAGAAATGCTGATTCATCAGAACAAAACACTGTTCACTGTTGAGTGTGGGATGTTGTCGTGTTTGGTTCAGCACTCATGGGCTTCAGATCTTGCCTTCCATGCAGGTTGCTGGCAGAAAACAACCAGATTTCCTCTTGCCATAGAATCACAGAATGGTTTGGGTTGGAAGGGACTTAAAGACCATCTAGTTCCAACCCCCCTGCCATGGGCAGGGACACCTTCCACTAGACCAGGTTGCTCAAAGCCTCATCCAGCCTGGCCTTGAACACTTCCAGGGATGGGGCATTCACAGCTTCTCTGGGCAACCTGTTGCAGTGCCTCACCACCCTCTCCAGGAAGAATATTTTTGTGATATCTAAACCTCTCCACCTTCAATTTAAGCCCATTATGCTTTGTCCTGTCATTACAGGCCCTTGTAAAAAGCCCCTCCAGCTTACTTGTAGGCCCCTTCAGGTACTGGAAGGTGTTATAAGGTCTCCCTGGAGCCTTCTATTCTCCAGGCTGAACAAGCCCAACTCTTTCAGCCTGTCCCCATAGCAGAGGTGCTCCAGCCCTCTGAGCATCTTCGTGGCTCAGGACTTTCGGGACTGCCTCCAACCAGTCAATACACTTCTTATGTTGGGGGCCTCAGAGCTGGACTCAGTATCCAGGTGGGGTCTCACGAGAGCAATGTCTTGTCCCACCTGCCCCTCCCATGGCAGCCCACTGGGAAGATGGCTCAGAGGGGCTCATAGACCTGAGGCAGACTTTTCTGCAGGTTCTCTGAGGATAAAAGGGATCAGGAGGCAAAAGCTACAAGGCAATAATCTTTATTCTTAAAATAGTTGGAGGCAAAGCAGTCAACACCTAACTCGACTTCCATTTTTCCCATGTGGGACCTGTATCCCAAACCAGACTGCAAAATCAGCATAATATGATGCCAAAATTGCTTACAAGTGACCCCAGAAAAGATTAACTTTTGCTTACATTAATATGTCAGGAAATGTGCTATAAGCTCTTCAGTGCAGGATATCTGAAAGTGTTTTGACCTCTACTTCTATTTGAGCATCCTGCCCTAATGCTGTGCTAATCACCAGTCCCTGCTTCTAGGCCTTCATCTACAAGCTGGAGCAACAGCTGAGCGCTGCGGGCAGTTACCACCACCCTCTGTCATCTCTTTCATGTGCGTGGTGGCTGGCTGGGAGGGCTGCACTAGGGGTCACCAAGAGCAGTCTTCTGCTAACCTGCAGGAGACTGACTCTGGGCTGGAACTTGTTCCATGCTACTTTGCCCTCAGTAGGTATTAGCTGGAGTCTCTGGCTCCCAGATGGGCTTTCCGGGTGTTTACTCAGGTCACTGCAACACCTGCCAGTGAGGAGTGACAGAGAGGTGTCACTGGGGGCGCGTGCATTGGCACAGTACCTTGGAATCCCAAAGGAGATGACAGCCTTGAGACACTCACCAGCACAAACATCAGGCAGGAGGTATCTCCTTCCCACTCAGCTTCAAATGCAGGGGATGAGACAGTCACAAGATAGAAAGGAAAACAGAATCAGGTGAAGTGTTTCACTCAACATTTTGCAGGGGTACCGGTACTGTCAGGAATGCTCCTTCCTTCAGGGAGACATTACTGCGGTGCCTAAAGCACCTTCCCTTGTGTCATGCTGAGGGCCTCCCTCCTGCAGCTCTGCAGCCTTCCCTCACAGCTGCTGGAACAGCCTTTCCCCTTGCTGGTCTCACACTGTTGTTCTGGTGTCGTCACCGTTGTGGCCATGCACCTACAAATTCCAACAGCGTTTGGTTTATAACAGAGAAAGTCTCAGCTGATGGCACAGAAGGTATTAGCTGGTATTACTCTGTAATACTACAGTGCAGAAAGCTCAGTGACACATCATCCTGCAACACGTGTACCTGATCAAAGCCTGCTCCAATCAACACCGAGAGCATTAGAAGTGGGGAAAAACAGTAGAGACTCTGATCAAGTCCCAATGAAAAACACATGGTACTGTGCTTTTCTGACTGACTAGGAGAAGGACAGGAGAAGGGGTGGGAATCGTCCTCATTGTTGTGTTAATTTGCTGTACTGGAGAGATCAACCTCACTAAAACCCTTGTTTGGTCACCCAGAAATAACACTGAGAGAGCTTTTCCTTTTCTCATTTTATTCTCCTTCCTCCATCCCTTGGTTTTACCAAAAGGTAATTATGGATTCTTTGTATGCCATCTGAGGTATGGACCCCACAGATAGAGCTTTGTGAATGTAGGTCAGAGTGTTTCTAAGGAGTCACCTGAACTCATCTGAGTCCAGCAATGAACATTCAAACTCTGTTGTTTGTTATGGACCTTCAGCTATGCTGGGAAACACTACCCATTTAAAAACTTTTATTTCAAAATAGTGTGCTGAGTTTAAGTCACAAGATTCAGGTGTTTTATCTTTGAGATAGGCAGGTTTAGACAGAACTATTTTCAATTCAGATTCAGTGAAGATAGGATTTACAGAATGCACTCAGAAAGCTCAGAGGGAGCATTGTGCATCAGAAAACAACTTAACTCACTTACAGATCTTTAATTAACCCTTCTGATCAGAAGAGACCTTTCTGAATCATGTAGGCTTGTACTTGTCCCTGGCCTAACTCTGCAGCTCATGGCTCTATCTTTGAAATCTGCAAACACTTCCCCTTGTGTTTTTAAGCCTTGGTATAAATTAAAGCTCATTTGTGCCCTGGTCATGTACAGCTTGAGTCAAAAGAAGGTAACTGCTAATTTAATTGGGAGCAGGGTACATTCCATCCCTACGAAAGCAGAAACAGGAAGGGGATCATCTTTACTACTATTTGTTAGCTTGTTAAGGAGAGAGAGTGGAACTTGCATGATGCCATTAACCTTACAGCAACTCAGTTTTCTTAACACTAGCTGGCAATCATAATGTCTATGGCTGTTAGGAGATTCACTTGATTCTGGGACTTGGTTTCAGCTGCTGATTTCAGGTTCAGGCCCATGGGAGCTAAGTGAAACCCTGCCTTATTGGGCCTAGGGTAACGCTGAAAACATTTCAGCAAATACCCACTTGCATATATTCCACAAGGTTTTGTATTTGCTTGCATCTCTGTTCCTGAGTGAATCCCATGGGGACAGGTGGCTGACTGAGGATTTCTTGCAGAATTTGGAATTACTGTGTTTGGATTTGGCTGATTTCAACTGTTGAGTGTGAATATTGCTCAGATACTTAATTTTCAGTTGAACAAACTGTTGTGGGTGAAAAAAAATGCTTTAATGGTAAATGCTAATACATGGCAGATAATGGGGTGTATGTGTGTGTGAGGGGATGCGTATCCAAAATGCAACTTGTGAACTGTTTGCTATGTGCCGGCGGTACAGGCTGGTTCTGAATTTTGATAGCACCTGGACTGAATCCTCCCACTGAAGAGACAGAAGCACCAATTAGGAGGCTGCTCATGTGCTGTGCTTCTGCACCTAGACTATTTAGATTATGAAAAACAGGGACTTGGGGCTGTGGGAAGAAAAGATGACCAAAACCGAGGGTTCTCCAAAAGATGTGCTTGTCTTGGAGAGAAGAAGGGGACCTAAAATGAAGAAGGTGAAGAAGACCATCAACTAGAAGAAAAATCCTGGAAGCAGGGTGTGGTTCGTGGAGATCAGATCAGAGTGAAGACTAATGCAGTGGGATGTTCAGGAACCTTGGATGGTGATGTCTGAGGTCATTCATTAACTGAGCAACAGCACAACATGACATTAGTTTTGCCTAACCTTCCCAGACCAGCAGAGACCAGCTGGAAAGGGAAGTTGAGACCTCATGAAGCTGGTGCAAGGAGGGGTGTGACTGACTGTTAAATAATCAGGTAAGCTAAAAATTCTGATCTTTCTGGTGCTTCAGTAAACACCAGCATCCAGATCCACTACGAGTTGCTTGTTACTCTATCTTGCTCTGGAACAAACAGGAAAGAGAATATTCACCCAGTAAGCTACTCATTACAAATGGTTCCCAGAGACTGAAATTCACCCAAGGGCAGGGAGCAGGACAAACTGCATGTATCCTTTCAAAACCACTCAAGTCATGGAGCTAGGAATAGGACTAGCTCTACTCTTAACTGATAGTAGTGGCCTTGTGTTGATCCACTGTATAGGGATGGAATTAATTCCCTTCTTACCCTGGAAGTTGTTATTGGTTGCAGAAGCTAAAGATTTTTACTCACCAATAAACCTCTTACTCCAAGACACCAAAGTGAATGGAAAGGCAGGTGTAAGTCAGCAGGCTTTGGTTCTAGACCAATATTTTGTCTTTTTTAACCTCAGTTCCTGTTGTAATAGGAAGCTAGGGTATTGTCTGACTCATATTTTTGTCCTTGAAGGTGACTATCTTCCACCACCCATTCAAGACCATTTTTTCCTTCAAGGTGATCCCAAACTTAAGGAGATAAACTCAAGGAGATTGAATGCAATGTATAGAGATTAAAAAAAAAAAAGAAGAAATTATTTCAGATGGTTTAATGGAGGCATGGCTGTTTACAATGATACCTTCACACTGTAAAATCCAAGTAATTATAGGCAATTTTCCTTTCTTTTGCTTTCCTCTTGTCATTTTGCTAAGCACTGTGAATTTCCAAGGAGAAACTCATTCAGGAGGCAGCAATGTTTTGGCTTTTTTCCCCCCACCCCCCCCTCGTGTCACGTTGTTCTCCATACCATGTCTGCTAAAAGAGTGAGCAGTGCTCAGATCTTACCAGTAGAATAGCTTTAAACCAGCTCTTTGACGCTGTTGCTGACAGTGCTTTCCCAGTGGTGCTCAGAGAGACCAGCTGCAATTACAACTGTGCTGCAATACAGTCTCAATGGCAGAACAGGCTGAAGACTGTCTTGTCTTAAGAGGATTGCCTTGGATTACTTGCAGGACAATCAAGTCCTTTTTATAAGAACAACATCCTGGAAGTTGGACTGGGTAGTCCTTTGCTTAAACTATTGGCTCACTATTGGCCAGAAGTTTATCTGATAATAAAGCCATCTCTGGACTCAGCAGGAGCTGGAATTTTCAAGTATGGTGATTTCAGCTATGAGTTATGGTCAGGGAGAGTATGTTACTTATATATGTACCCACCAAAGTGTTTGAAGAAACATTTCTCCACCCAATTCTTTGCCAATTCATCTCGTTCTGCAGGTGCTAAGGGGAATCTGGAATGGCACCGTGATATGTGACGGACACTCAGAAGGTTAGTAATGCAATATTTGCTGAGATCCTGGCAACACTTAAGCCAGCGTGTGTCACTGATTTATTTTGCAGAAGATGGTGTTTCAACCTACTGCTTGTCTAGATGGGGTGAAGCTCTGAAGAGTTTGGTCTAAAGCTCCATGATACGTTTCTAGTCTAGGCTGAGGTGGCATATGTAGCTACTTGTGTTGAGGTTGCTAAGACTGTGAGTGAGGTAAGATGGAGCCAGATGTAAAAAAATCAAAGTTTTGAGCCTTCTCAAAACCCGTAGAAGGGATGTCAGCGGATGTGTTCCAAGCTAATTCTCTGAAGGAAAGTCATCTTCAGATGATGCATCACTCGACTGTCCTGAGTGGGAGTGAGAGAAAACTTCTGCTTAGGAAAACTGCCAGCACACTGTCTGTAACAGGCTGACAGCAGCTGCTTTCAGCTGTTGTGTGTTTTAGCTGGGATATCCACCTAATGACTTCAGGGACAACAGGGGTTACCCTGCAGATATTCAAGAACATTTCAAAATGCTGAGAGATTCAGGATGGATTCAAGTCAAAGAACTATTCACATAGACCTTGAAGGAAAAAAGGATCTTTTACTTTAAATATCCCTAAAACTCTCTTGCTTTAGCAATGATTTTGTTTTTGTGAAAATCAAACAAAATGCCATGAAGAATATGTAGACAGGCTTTTAAAATTATTTTGGCTATTGAACCATTGTACTGAACCAATGTTTAGCCTGCAGCACTTTGCACACCAAAAACAGTAGATAACATTACCCTGTTAACACTAAGCAGCTCCAAATTGCAGAACATAAAACATTTGACAGCAGTTCTGGGATTATTTTGGACTCAGTGAAGAAAAGCAACTATCATAGCTCAAATCTAAGAGATTTTGTGATGTAGAATTTATGACGTATTCACCTCCAACACTAATTATGAACAAAGAGATCTATGAAGAACTAGGTTGTACTATGATGATGTAATTTTAAAGGGATCTAATACTTTTTAAAAAAATTGGTGAAGTAGGGCGATATGGAAGGGGCAATGATAGGACAGTCTACACTTACAGTGCTAAAGGAACCAGTTTATCCTGTGTTCAGTAAAACCAGAAGGTGAGGCAGACACACTTAACTGATGATTTCTTTACCATTACACCCAACACAGTAAGGTCCTGGTACCAACAAATACTCTTTGTCCCTTGGACAAAAAAGAGCACCCATAAGGAGCAAATTTTCACTCCTGTCTAATAAAAGAAAAATAACAGCTGAGAGATTTGTAAATGTTTGCTGTAATTCTGCAACAGAATAAAATGTTAAATTCCACATACTGCTCTGGCACTCCCATCCTGATCATCATCAGTTAAAATATACCTTCAGTGCAGCAGCTGTAGCTGCTCTAATAAGATATCTACATAGAGAAAATAGGCAATCAAATTTCTGCAAAGTATGAAATTTTCCATTAAATTGTCTCTTCCTTTTATATAACACAGCTGCAACATTTCTCACTAGCTTTTCCTACCCATGCCTCAGCAAACATAACTCTCACTAGCAGGATAATTTCCAAATGATTCATTTGAAATTCAGAAGATTTCCTCTAAAGTCGTCTAGACCATGACCCCCAAAAGTTTATCCTGAAAAAAAAAAAGGATCCTATCATCTACAGCCATAAGTTAAGAAATAGAGAATGTTGCAAACGAAGAACATATTCTGATAATATAAAATGGCTGCAGATGTAATGAGCATCTGTGTCATTTGCTTCCAAATGAATCTCTGGTAATTTAGTCAATGTATTAATCTTCAAAAGGCCTTTGATGTTGTGGTCTGTTTGGCTTTGTCCCCTGAACTTTACAGTTTTGCTTTTAATAAGGCAAGGGTTCTGTGGGTTTTATCTGAGTAACGTTATTATTGGTAGACTGAATTGCTTGAAATTACTGTAAATTGCAGTGTTTGCCTGCTAAATGATGGGGTTTCTGAAGTCTTGGACGAAAGGTGTTTTCCTTTTCCAACAGTAATGATCTATTGAATCATGTCCTATTGCTAGTTTTGGTGTTGATAATGGTGATACAAACTGTGCCTATAAGGTTGTGTCATTGTATCTACAGAATGAGTCTTTGGTGAATGAAACAACAAACATACTTGTCTCAGAAAGATAAAGTTGTTGAAGTGATCAAAATGCCAATGCATGCTTACATGGGGTAATGACAATCATGGGAAAACCCCGTAGTTGCTGTGGAGTCTTATTTTTTTTTCCCCTCTTTGCACTGACTCAAGCCAGTCTTGAGTTAATTTGGTCAAATTTGAGTGGATCACTTGAGATGTGTGAAGGCCTGTACAAGGTTTCTCTTACCTTTGACACTCACCTAAGCGGTGCCACAGTTGAATGACACACTGGCTGAGCAGAAATCACTCAAAATTAATACGCATTCTTCAAGAGCTTTGTGTGTTTGAAATTATTTCACTTTGAAGTGTCTTGCAATTTTTCATTCAACTGGAAAGGAAATGTTTTGCTTCCTTTGGGTGTGCCTAAAATCCATATGTCTTTTAGGTTAAGAACGAACAAAGGTTTACTTCCTATCCAGACTCAAATTTCATTGAAATCTACTATTAAAATAAAAATCACACAACGTACTGCAAAGGTCTTCCTTTGTCAGTTGCAAATTTCACACCCTTTTACTAGTTTGCTTTGAAGAGCTCACAGAGTTGTTGCCTCCACGGGACACACTCATGGGCAGAAACAATAGTGGTTCCAGAGAAACAGGCAAAGAAACAGGAAATTTTTGACAAAAGTGATGTATGGATCTCAGGGATAAGACTGAGATGAGTGCTGAGTAAGGATTGAAGAGTGACAAGAAAAACTACGAAAAATAATTGCAATTGCAAAGACTGTAATGGATTAACCTATTGGTGATGGGATCAAAGATGCATGTTCTAGAAGAGCTATAAAAGTTCATCAGGCTGGCAGCAATCTGAATTTATTATCTATTTAAGAGATTTCCCACCTTGTTCAATTTGCAGACCTGAAAGCTTTTCCAAACAGCAGTGCAAACCCCATAGCTAGTCTAACTTCAGCATTGACTCTGTGGTGCCATTTACTCCATGGACACAGAAGAGTCTGGAGACCACAGTCCTCAGAGCAGACTGACCTATTACAGAAATGTAGTTTGTTAAATTTTAACATCAACATGCTTTATAATTTATTTGTGTAACAGATTGTTTTATTGTCATGATGGAAACATTTGTTTATGTGGTCACCTTTTTAATTGTCATATTATTGACATTGCCTTAAGAAAAATACACCAAGCTCATATTTCATACACTATTCTTCACATCTTCATCCTTCAGCACTGAAAAAAATGCTGTATATTTGACATTACTACTCTCTATAGAGTAACAGTAACTGTCTTATTGAATAATGCATACAGAAAATGGAAAGCAGTCCTGGCTGCAATGGGCTGTGATTAAAAAAACTCATGCTTTGGGTGACTTTGAGCAAATGACTTCACTATTCTCTTCCTTGATTTCTCCCATTATACGATGTACGTATAATACATACGTATAATGCTATGGACCTGCTCTTCAAAGCACTTGAGTTCTGTGAATGAAATTGCTAAATGACTGAAGTAATAACAATTCCCCTTTTCATTTTCCACTTGCAGTGATAAACGATACGTGTATCTGTTGTCAAATGCTCCTGTTATGTTAAATATGCGCAATTATCATCCATGCATTAAGGGCACAGTGCTGCACAAGACTCTGGAAGGACCATATACAGGACTAAAGGACTGTGGAGGAGGTGGAGGGAAGTACTCTTCCATGAGAAGATACCTAAAAGGGCACAAATGCTCCCCAGTTAAGGTTGTCCCTCAGCTGAACCTCAGCTCTGCTGTCCTCAGGGCAGGTGTTCTTTTCAGAGAAAACACAGGGGGGTTAAACAAGCTGGAAAAAACATCAACACCTCTCGCAGGTCTGGCAGCGAAGCACCCTGGACCCATTGCAGCACTCTCACTTTCCTTCTTATTGCCTTCTTATGCCAACACTTACTCATTTCTACACCTGCTTATCCCTTTCCTATTGTACACACATGTGCTTTGCTCTGCATGAATTTTTCCAGAAGAAGAAGAAGCAGATGACCTTGGCAGGTGTAAATACTGTTTAGCACACCCCCTTCTTCCCCTGCCCCCACACCAAGAATGTCTGCATGCCCACACACAGACAATCACAGGGAGCAATACTATCGTACATTATATTACTGCTATTGAAATCAGATTCTGGCTTACACAATGCTGAAAATACCATGGTTTATTGCTAAATGCTACAAATAACTCTTGACACTCTCAGTGATTTATAATGTAGCTCATCTACTCAGAGATTTCCTCCACCATGTAATATCACCAGAGTTTTGCCTGAGGAACAACCACCAGGGAGGACTGGCTGTTATACCTTGCTTCCTTCCTCTGGAACATAATAGCACAGTGTAAGTAAGCATCACAAAGCCATTTGACATATTGTGTAAGTACTGGGTTTATGTTGAACTTAGACTGCTTGTTGAGAAGAGGTAAATTTTCAGAAACTTTCTTAGTCCACTAATACATTTTAAAACAGGAAAATGTAAAAACAGCTGGTATGTCTGTATCCGCTATAATCCAGCCACATTTCTGTACCCTTCCCTCTCCTTTAACATACACAGAAAATCAGTCTGCGGAAAACAAGCTTTGCATTTTTACAGTTATACCATAAACATCTTTCATTTGATATCAGACAGTGAGTCTGTAGTTGCACATAGAATGTCGAGCACGTGCATTGTCCCCCTTGCCTCCACTTGGTTGACTCACAGGAAGCATATTAGAAATGCCCAGGAACAGCGTACATGACTTGCTGAATCAAGGGCATATTCACACTCACTGGAACAAGACTTGCTCCCAAAGGAGTACAGCTCATGCACTAATTGCTTAGTTGGTTAACATAAGAATATAATAATGACCAACCTGGCGCAGGCCCAACTATCCCCAAATTCTGTTTCCCAAACTACCCAGCAGGAGATACCCAGGGGAAGTTCATAATAAGTACAGTCGGATTTTTGGCCAAGCACCTCTTCTGGCAGTCAGTGCCCTAGAGAGCACCTGAGCTGAAGGTCATACAGAGACCAGCCTGTTTAATGAGTGCCAGCAGACCTGTCTTAATTTAGCTAATCCCTTCCTGAATCTATTTGCACTTTTGCCTCCGCAGCTTCTCTCCGCAATGAATACCTTCTTTAGTTATGAGCTGTGTGAAAAACACTTTCTTCAGTTTGTTTTAAAATCACTCCTTGATGCTTTGGCATTGAAGTCCCGTTAATTCCCATGTGTCCAGAATCAGGGAACAGTCCTTCCTCATGCCCTTTCTCAAACCCAGTAATAACTTCATTCTGATTTAGTACATGCCTTTCCCTTATGCCTTTTTCTGAAGACAATGGAATTCGTCCCTCCTCCTGTTCAGCTTGTTCTCTGATCAAACTTTTTGGTACCTCTTCCAACTCTGCTTTTTATGAGGTGAGCAAAGGATTAGCTCTCTGTGCAGTCTTCAGAATATGTCTACACCAGGCACTTAGACTGATGGTTAAAAGTGTTTTCAGTCTGGCTCTCAATTCCTCTCCCTAATAATTCCTAACAGCCTGTTTGCCCTTTTGACCGCTGCTGAGCAATAAGCTTACAGAATCAACTCCAAGATTTACTTCTTGACTGGTAACAGCTAATTTAGAGCCAAGAACAGGATATGCATGGCTAGAAATATTTTTTTCCCAGATACATCATGTTGCACATATCAGTGCTGAATTTGGGTTAGTGTATAGCAAGATATGCCAAAATCATTCACCATCAGCTTTAGATTTGACTGTACTAAGTAATTTTGTATTACCACCAAACTTTGCCACCCAGCCCCCTTTTCAAGCTTTCTTCTGAGAATATGGTGACACTCCAGCTCAGCTGCCATTTCCCTACTATGAAAAATTAATCCTGTGTTCTTCCTTGTTTCCAAACCTTTAACTGGTTATTAATCCATGTGAGGCCTTTCCAACTGACAGCTTCATCTCTCTAAGAACCTTTCGGGATGAAACTTGTTGAAAGCTTCCTGGAAACCTTCAAACACTATATAAACTCTGTCACCTTTATTCATATAATTCCTTACACCTTCACAGAGCACTCATAGTTTTGTGAGTCATGACTTGCCTTGCTAAAAGCTGTGTTGTCTCTTCCCCAATAAATCATATTTTTTTCCCCTGCCCCTAGTAAATCTATTCTTTACCTAAGTGTCTATGAGTTTGCTTGGTACAAAAGCCAAGTGGAACAGCCTTTATTTGCCAACATCTCTCTTGCAGCCCTAGCTTAAAAAACAACAAAAAAAAGTGTTACACTTCTTGACTTTAATTTTTCTGATACCTAGAGACAAAATTTTGCTTATTCTCACAATAAACCAAAGCCTTTAATTCTTTTACAGTTCTTTGAAATTATTTATTGTTATTTATTGACTTGTTCTATACCTCAGTCTGCTGTTACCTGGATAGGTACCCCCTAAAGAACAGCAGTCTCAAGTCTATCCTTCACCTCTCTGTGGAGAACATAAAGACAAAGAAACCCAATTACTACCTTTCCCAGGAGGGGCAAAGGATAAGCTTCCCATGAGAATCAGCTGCTGCTGACCATGCCCTCCTATACCAGAAGATGTGGTACCAGCTGTGCAGAAACCTGTTTACACTGGGGTTCATCCCTCCAGTACTCAATCAGATTTCTTGCAATGATCTTGTCTTCCCTATGTGATGCTTTTGTATCTTGTTCACTTCTGGACCTTACCAAACGTGTCCTATTACTGATGTTTTTGAAGTTTTTGTTGTTATGAAGTTTCACACCTGTAGCTAATTGCTTCTCACAACCTTCTCTTTTGTTTTTGCCTGGACTGCCTTAACAGGGTCTTGCATTTCACTCGCTAAAGTTTTTGCTGGTTGTTATAGGATCATTATTCCTTTCTCTTCCTGTCTCAGGGCTTGTTTAATTATTTCATTCAATGAGACACAACCTGTAAAGGAGAGACTGAAAGAGCCTCACATGAAGTGCTCTATAATCGCCTAGGAGCTAAAGTGTTGTGTTCCATGGAAGCACTGAAGGGATTTGATGAGGTTTCTCTCACTTCAGCCTTTGCACAAATGCTGGCCTCATCTTCCTCTTTAATTCTCCAAGTGCTCTTGGAGAAGATCCAATTCTGTCCCCGCTCCCACCCCTCCGACCCCCCCCCCCCGGGGCCGGCCCCCCCCCCCAGGTGCACAGGTGGCTCTCGCACAGCATCAGTGTGCTCCATGCCTCAGGGCCAGCTTCTCCCCCTCATTCCATGAGTATCCCAGGCATCTGACTCTGGGATCCACTTTCTACTCCTGGGAACCCATCACTGTGAGAGGCTCAGTGTTATGACTCCTTCCATGCTTCTGTAGCTCCAGCTTCAGGCTCTGTGTATACATTATCCTTCTCACCAAACGCTGACAGTTAAATTATGTCAGCACTAGTTAAGCCAAATACACAGTCTCATGATCATGACAAAGTAGTTTGGGTCAAGATTTGTCTTATAATCTTTCTTTGTAGTGGCTTGCAAGGAAACGTCCCTTTGGTGCTGACCCCGGCATTAACCTTTCAGACTGGAATGTAGTCAGACAAGATGGTCTGTTGTTTGTCCCCTGCTCTGAAACAAAACAATTTCTAATGGATACTTGCATGTATATTAATTCGTGAAAATCTCCATCCTACTAGCAATTATTCAAAATTACTGTTACCCTATTGCAATGACACTTACTGTTTTGGAAAAAACGTTATTTAATATGTAAAATACAGAGGAAATTGCTTTTACATAGTGTTTCAATGCTTTTAAGACAAAGCCTCAATGAAATTAACTGATTAAATGAGCTAACTCAATCAACTAAATGAGCTCCACTCTCCCAAGAGTTTATTTAAAAGGAACCCAAACTTTCCTCCAATATATCTATCATGGCCCTAGGGGTCTTTTAACTGGAGATTTGACTGAATCTAAAAACAAGTGTATTGTTATCTTTAAAGATAATATCATTCTTGTCTTCTCAAAACCAGCAGCCCAATAGATCTCTGAGTTTGCCAGTGTATAATAATGAAATAACTAAATTTGAATTCTAATTGACTCAAACTCAAAGTTGATCTGCATAATATCTGGCCTTATAGATCATATTTAAATTATCTTGCCTTGAAATGAACCAACCGGATTTATTTCTAGTTCAGAGTTGGGATGCCATCAGATCTTGAACAATTGGGAGACTGATAAAAATAACCTGATCCAGAATCAGTATATCATCACTTTTGACCATTTATTATGGCTTTATGTGGAAGGAAAATTGAATGAAGTTCCATGAAAACAAACAAAATGAGGAAATGCTCAGCAAGCGACATTTTTAAGAATGCCTCTCTTAAAAAAGGCTACCTGTCTGGTTCTCTCCTAGGGTGATTTGGAGGGACAATGACATACCATATAGGGTCTACAGCCATAGAGGAAAGTAAGCTCCTCCAAAACACAGTCCAGGCTTGCTTCCTTTTGTTCTCCTCCACAGAGAAGGAGCTTCTTGCAGCAAAGCAAGAGGAAGCAGCACCTACAGGGATGTGGCCCTTACTCCCACCTTTCTCGGGAGCTCAGGCTTTCTGGATGGACTGCGCATTAGGGACGGTAGATGTTTCAGCAAGCCCTTTTCCAGGACTAGGATCTTGAGTGAGCGGGGACCAAGTGTTTTCTTTAAGCAAATTTATTGGGCAAGATGGGTTCCTCTTTTGTGTATGAATCTGATCTCTGTGGAGAAAGAGGCAGATTTCCATCTTCAGCCCAAAAAAATTTGAATCCTACATCTCCTTCAGGAGGATTTATTCCACAGTGCTGCAGACAGAACCACCTCTGTTCATTCAGCCCAGGTTCTCTCTCCCACCTGCCCCCTCAAAAGAGAAGGGGACCATCAGCAGTAACAGGCAGCAGCTACGTGCAAGCGGCATCGGCAGCGAACCCTGACTCCTCACAGGCACCAAGACTTAACTGATGCTTCCTGATGAAGTTATGGCACGGTGTGATGAGAACAAAGTACTTAGGGGCCCAGAAAGTCAGCAAGCAACTGAAAAACTAAGACTATATCCTCAATATTTTATGACGGGGCCAGGCAAATGGCCTATTTTAGGTCTTTTTCTACATTCAGTCACAGAACTGGGAACAGAAACTGGCTCATAACCATGTTCTCCTCACTAAACAGGAGACAACACCAGTCTGGATGGGGGAGAGGAAGCGTTTGTCAGGACCTCCCTCCAGACCAGGGCTCTTGTGTTCTTGTAAGAATCAAGGTTGCTTTTCTCCAGCAGGAACAAGGAAAACTGCATCAAAGAAATTGTTCAGTGTAAACACCAGCAAATTCATTATTCATAGTTGTTTAATTAAAGTTTTATGCTAACAAATCCTTTTTTCAGTGGATGTCTCATAAACTATTTGCTGCCCTTTCCGGTCTTTTTTGCTTCTTCAGTTCACTAGGTCACATTTATTGCAGGTGAAGCTTTCAAAAGGGAAAAATAAAGATCTGAAGTGAGTCAGTGCTTTTGAGCACTCACTAGTTAAAAGATGCCTTGTGCTCCCTCTGATTCAGCTCCATTATTCATTGCTTGAAATTTTTCAGGAGGAGAAGCATGTTTAAAATGTCACTTACAATATGAAAATTTGTTTTAATACAATTTAGTCTGAACATTTATGTTATTCGCAATGTTCCCATCTGTGCTTATGAATCTTTTCTTTCTATAAATACGTGCAAGAAACTGCATTTTCTTCAGCTCTTGTCTTCAGTGAGAGTCTCATGACTTTTATTAAGTCTGTGTTCGCAGAGGTCATTATGAAGAACATCTCTTGTTGAAGCTGCAGTCAGAGATAAGAAGTTTATACGTGTGATCCTGGAGTAAGGCCTGGTCATGGTGATTTTTGTTAGTTTCAGAATTTTACTCCAGGCCTGACACTTCCTTTACTTGGTCTTCTTCTGATAGCAGAGTACCCGCATCCACCAGTTTCAAAAAGGTATGTTTCATCCACTTCTTGCGCCTTCTTTGTACTCACAACATTATTAATGGACACTGCATTTTAAAGCAGGCTGCACTGTCGATGATCAGATCTTTGTGGATGTTGAGGGATCCATACGTAAACTTGAAAAAAAGCCTAGGCAGAAGTACTCAGGCCATTAGCATTTCATTGTGTTCCAAGATATGTAGTTCAACAGCTTTATCCTTCCGTTTAGAAAAAACACATTCCTGTCCATGGCGTGTGCTGTATTTGCTATGTCTGTGAAGCCCAGAATAACAAACGAGTGACAAAAATAGCCTTCAGTTGATAAAGAATGATGCTGTTGAAAGGAGGTGCTGTAATCACAGCTGGCTATTGCTCTGCAGCACTCTGCGGGCAGCCAGGAGGTCTGGACGTACAGACCCAGCCTGTGTCCCAGCTGGCAGCTCTGCTGCACCAAACCGGAGACACGGAGGGACAAGGAGCCCAGCAGCATCTCCCCTGCCCTTCTTCTGCTTCCATTTTCCTTGTGGCCCCACTGTTTATGTCAGATGTGCACACTTTTTTACTTAGCTACCTGATTATTTTTATCATCAAAATGGTGTTCATAAGCCCAGCACACAGAGAGGGGAAAAAAGGATGGTGACAGTGAGAGCATAAGGGAAGGAAGGTCTGTACCACCACAGTGTTTCTGCCAAAGCCTCGGTCGCCAACCCGAAGAGACAGGTTCAGTCCCCACACACCTTCACTGATACTTCAGACAGAGCTGAATGACAAAATGACAAAAGGTCACTCTTTTCCAGAGAAGCCCTTACTCTTTGGGGTACAGGACCAGTTAGGGGGCAGGCTGCTGCTGCTTTCCTGAATGTGCAACTTGCTCAGTTTGTTTCTGCCAAGACCAAAGGCTCCACCATTTGTCCCAGTCCAGGCTGCTAGACTAGAAGCCACTGCTTGCCTGTCTGCAGCCTAGGTCTGCTCTAATGGTTTTAAATGCTAGCAATAATTATTGCAGCAAATGTGGCACATATGCTGCCATTACGGTGCAGAAGAGATCTCCTAGCCAGTCTTCTTTACCAAGCCTGCTGCAGCCTGGCCTTGCAGGCTGTTGTTTTAGGGTGCCTGCTCCCCTGGGTCACTTTTGGGCATAGTTAGATTTCCCAAATGATTTTAAAGTTATTATAACTCTTGTGATCACCTCCACTTCATGAAGTAGCCAATTTGCTAATAGCCCTGTTGCAGAATAGTACAACATGAGCAGAGCCTGGCTGGGTTCACCCACTGATCCCCTCACCTCCTGTCTCTGTTGCAATACAGGCCAACACCCTCTCTACTTGGACACTGCAAAGCCTGGGGGTACCTCGCAAATGCATTTTGGAGTACTGTAGAAGAGCTTGTCCATATGAGCCCCACTGAGTGAGGACCTCAAAAGGGGCGCTGTGGCTGGGCCTCTGGGAAGATGCAGAGGCTTGAAAAGCTAACTGAGGTGCCAGTATAAATTAGATTTTCAGCAGCTGCATGTATATATTTTGCTCACTCAACTGACGAGAGCTGCAATGTAACAGACACTCTGAAGCTGGGTGTTTTAAGTTCAGCGATTAAGGGAAAATGCTGATATTATTCAGGAACTGATTGGTATCTGCCAATATCTACCACCACTGGCTGAGATTTGATGGAATAACTGAGAAAACATGTTAAAAATGTGACAGCCAGTGAACACGTTCTTCTTGATTGCTTCAAATTGGATAGTGTTTGCACAGATGGGGCACCTATCCTGGCTGGCAGGAGTACTGGTTGTGTCACTTTGCTAGAAAGGGTTGTGTATCAACAGTTATCCAAAATACAATTTTATTGTCATCAGGAGGCTCTTTGTGCTAAAGACGTGGATTTCTCCGGAGCACTAAACCTGATTATCTGTTTCATCAACATACCACTCATCCATGCACTAAATCAACATTTCTTACAAATGTGAACAGGATGAAATTAATGCTCCTCTGCAACCTTAGTTAGCTGGCATAGGAAAAGGCCCTTCAAAACTTTTGGAAACAAAAGAAGTTTTGGAAGCGAAGAGTGAATTCATGAATCACAGATAGCTGCTTAAAGACCAGGATTAGATAGTGAACTGGCTTCCTTTACAGGCACTACATTTTATCTCTACCGTGTCAGTATGTCTACAGGGGAAAGACTGTCTTTCTGTTATGATGTTTAATGGCCTTTTTCATGATAAAACCAATAAAAAACTCTTGTCTCATAATAATTTGGAAGACTTTCTTTTGGAGCAGTTAGGAGTTAATAATAGGGTTATAAATTAGGAGATCTATGCTGCAATGTCATCAATTCTGGGCTTATATGAGTGAAGTTTTGAAGAAATTATGGTAGAAAAGACCACTGTGGCCATTTAGCAATCCTCTTGCTGAAATTATAAATCGAAATGTTGAAATTCAAAACTACAGTAGGGCTTGAGAAGGAACTGCAAGTCATCCCTATTGATGAAGGACAGTGCTGTCTTGAGCCAAGGGCAAGGTGGGTAAGTACATCCCTGGTCTGACCAGGACACAGTGCAGCTGTATTCCAAGAATAAATGGTGTGGTGTAGGAGAGATCTCCCTGCCCTGACCTAGGCTAAAAAGGAGTATTTTAGCCTCATCCTGAGGAATTCATCTCTGCTCAAGTGCATAATTAACAATGAATTTTTAAACAGCTGTAACACATAATATTAATGCCTGAAGACAACAGCAAAAGAGCATTTCCAGGGAAACAAACCACCACATTTCCCTGCTCACTGCCACAATGGGCTGAGATAAAACTAAAGCTGATTGAGAGCTAACAGGGTTTAGAAACCAGTCAAAACTGAGAAATATAATATTTACAAATGGTCAGGATCATATGATGGAGTCAGCCTGTAGAGAAAGGCAAGAAGCTTTAACCTCTGTTTCCCACCTCATATTCCCACCACATCTCCACCACTTTATCACTCTAAATCTGGCACGTGGGAGGAAGAAACCAGAGCAGAGATAGCAGGAACGTAAGAGGTGCCAGAGCTGGGGCAAGAAACCGAAGGATAGATGGCAGGAATGACCCTGTGAGCCCAGTTTTCCACACACCCAAATGGCACCTCTACTCAGAGAAGTGAATAGGGAGAATAGGGCAACAGGAATCAGAGTCAGAGCCAGACCTACCTCAGAACTTTATTTCTGAGGGTATTTGCAGACCTCATGCTGGGCAGGGTCCCCTTCTGGGCTCTGTGGAGCAGTATGGCATGTTCCTGGGCAGAGGCAAAGGTTTGTGGTAAACAATGGAGTGAGGGGAGGCACTGACAGCAATGCTACACTACCCTGCAAGTCCCAGTACGGGCAGTCTCCAAGCCAAAGAGACCTTGCTAGAAATGCTGTTTGTTAATCAGTCCATTGCGCTGAACCGGTAACCAGAAATTCATTCTTTCCTTTGTTCAGTTCTGGCTCAGAATCAATGAAGACCTCAAAACCCCCAAAATTCAAGTTAAGTTCCAGTGCAGTTGAAGGGGGATGTGGGATGTCAGAGAGGAAGCATTTCAAACTGGTGTTTGGTTCAGGTTCAGTACAACTCTTTGAGATTTTTTTCTCTGAAATTTGTATTATAATGCCTCTACTGAAAAAAACCCAAATCTGGATACTGCAACATAATGACACACACATTGCAGCTAGATAGACACTGATCCAAGTCCGACTGATTATAACTGCAGTGGAGAACTTCGGCCAGAGTAGTCTGATAAACTACACAAGGTGGGCAAGGTGATGGAGCTGTTAGCAGCAGGAGACGATAAATCCCTTTTTGAAATGGGAACTGACTGACAACTATCTCTATCTCTAGTGTATTACAGGTTATTTCATCTGCTTCTCCCTACAGACATGACTGAACAAAGATCAAGTAAAAAAAATGATTAAAAGTTGGCTGCTGCAAAGCGCAGCTTTTCACTGCCTGAAACCCAGGGTTGAATCCTGGGCCATGATAGGTGTGCTCCCTGTAGCCCACGTAGGGAGTTGCACACCAATGTCATTGCATGGTTCTGCAAAGGTTTGCTCAGCTCATTATTCTCTTTCCAGCAGTGACTGTAAGGGGATGGCTAAGGAAAAACACAGTCAGGCCAGGCACACAGTTTACTTTGCCCTAGCAGTCTCCCAGCTGCTAAACAGAAAAACATCCAGGCCTTGGCATTGGTGGCTCGTTGTTCTAGCTGCCTGATGCAGGGGTCTCAGGACCTGCATGTGAAATCAGTCGCTTGCGAGGCAGGGCATAATGGCTCGAGCATATCTGCGTGTCAGTGTGTCCAAATGGCATCATGCAAAAGTCAGCTGGATTAGCAGAGATACCCATCTAGGTCTCTGGATCTAAAACGTGCCTTCAGAATAGGAACCCAAAGAACCAGTATATGTTAATTCCAGAAATTAAATAAGATCTTGGGAGCAGGGATAAAGCTGTCTCCTTTACAGGCACAGGTACCAAGCCAATAGCGTGTAGATCTAGATTTCTGTATGGCATTTTGCCTCCTGCCTCCTCAGGAGCTTTTTTTTTCTGTGCACTGTCAGGATTTCAAGAAAGGAGAACAATAAAACACATTTCAGTTTGGCCCACACCTGAGAGATGGGCAGCACCTATCTAGGGCCACCCAGAGGACAAGAATTACCTGAAACACATTCTTCCATTTCCTATGTTGATCAGTCTAACCTGTGCGACGCTGTATAAGGCAGAGTTGGAAAGTGACAACACTTACTCCACTCCTCATTTTACGGAGGAGAAACAGCCACAGTAACTGTGTTTCAGAGGAAGACTGATATGGAGAGCATATGCTACAAATGCCCCCTCTGGGCATCATTGTCATTAGGGCTTACACACTGCCAATGCCCAAATTCTGCGCTGTCGTCAGGTCTGGCCATAAACAAGGTGCTGAAAGGTTTGGTGCTGTCAGGTCTGGGTCAAACAGGGCTGTAAGTCTCAGGAACCTGAAGGTCTATGTGCAAACTGCTTCTAGCATTTATAAACCACAGTTTAAGGCTTTTGGATCTCATTTTTGGCTTCTGGAAGCTCTGTCCCACCTAAGCCTTACTTCAGACACCATTAAGAATACACCTGACACCGAGCTTGTTCTGTATAAATCTCGGTGTATATAAAAACTGCTCATATTGTGCCTTTATGTAGCACTTGTAAACAGGCTTCCATTTTGACCACAGCATATGTTCTTAATTATACAAAAAAAGGTTACCTTGTTTTAGGTGTGAAATCAAGCTCAGTATCTACAGCGAATTCAAAGCCAGCCACAGAAAGGTAGCCTTTGTTTGAACTGTGCTGTGATTGACTTTGCAATTATTTTTTTCTTTGCTTTCTTGGAAAGCACACATTTATTTTCCATACCTTCCCTTTCCACAGAGCAGCCGTGTGCTTGAGGTGATGAGTACTTAGTAATGGCTTTATGAATGATAGCTCATGTATTAACGCTGTGTCCATGACTTAGGAGTGAAAGCCAGGAGATGGAGGCAGTGTGTATGGCCTTGTTAACTCGTTGTGAATTAAAGAGCCAGGAAGAGTTACTGAGCTCTTAGCCTGTGACCCGAGGCTACTTAAACAGAAATTACCCGTGCAGGTAGAGGAGAGGAGCCCTGTCTGCTCTCAGACTGGTGAGACACACTGCAAAGCTGAGCTTTGAGAAGAAGGACCGAGCAAAAAGAGAAGGACTTAGTTTAGTTTAAAAAAATGGAACCCAAGTTATGCTGATGACCAGACAAGTAATTTCTGAGAGAGATTCCTGGGTTTTCCACATATGTCAGATCATTTTAGCCCTAAGCCTCTTCAAAAAAAAAAAAAAAAAAAAAATTAAAAACTTGGATTATCTGAAGCTGGGGGAGGGAGGTCTGTTTAAGTGTTGAAGTTCACAGGTTAACAACTGTGGCCTTTTGGGCAGGATGATATTTTAAAAAATGCTGACAGTGGTAGCCCTTTTTTCCCCTGCTATGTATGGGATGGGGTATCAGGGCAACCTCACACTGCTCTTAAGACCTCAAGCAGAAGCTTCACCTTTCCCTATAGACAGTTTTAGATACTCAGGAAGAAGTCAAACCTCTGAATTTGTTGCTAAGTTTTAGAAGAGGACGAGATACATGGAAAATCATTCCTAAACATTTGCAGTGCTGGAGACTTTAGCAACCGAAACCTGGTAGATAAATGTGAGTAAAATGTAGCAAGTAGCATGTGGTGTAGAAAGCATTTACTATTACGTTTAAGTGCTTGCAGAATGTCTCTTTGTTGTTGTATTTACAAGGAGCACTTTCTGTACAGAACATCAATCTCTTACAGAGCCAACAAATTACTGTGATAGAAATAGTAAATTAGCAACAATATGGATCAAGTAGGGGGTTCTCAGCACAGAGAATTTACCTTTATCACATAAAATAAAAGGGAAACCTATTTTATACCTTTATGTCTTTGTTAGCCCACATGACAAGAAGGCAGTTACCCCTGCTGCTAGATGCCTTTGACAATGTTGTAAAAAAGCATGCGTAACAGAACCAGCTACCATAGGGATTAAATAGTTTGAAAACTTTATTTCGAATGATAGCCTCATTCATCTACCCTTTCTGGCCCCCCTATTAAGGTAGTGGAAGGGCTGGAGGGCAGGAGTACTCTGGAGGTCAAGACACTGACACTCTTTTGGACCAAGACAAAGTCATCCTTTGAAGACCTTAAAACCACTGGGGCGTGCTTTACCTTGCCTGCTTCTGCAGGCAGATGTTTTATCAGTAGTATGTGGGAAATGAAGAGAGGTCATAGATAGTCAAGTCAGAAATCTTTCTGCATTTCAAGGAATGAAAATAAGCTGCTCTGACCTCCATCAAAAAAGTGGTGGGAGGTGAGGGTAACCAAGATGAAGCTCAGGCCAGAGAAGTCAGGACACATCTAGGCTTGCCAGTCTGTGCCTTAAGTATATATCCACATTTGCGCTTCCATGAAAAATTGCCTCATCTCCAGCCTGCACACAAATATTGAAGCTTCTGCTTTGAGTGAGCTCCTGGGCTTCCAGATCTGAGCTCACACTGCGGTCTCGCGAGAGCTTAGCTGACATGAAGCTTGCATTGGTACCAGTCAACCTGGATGGGTGCTCAGTGCTCACCTTCAGCCACTCCATCACCCACAATGTCTAGCAGTGCTCGTTCTTTGCAGAGCCAAAACCAAGGCATGGAATAGATTTGTTGGGTCCATGGCAGTAGATATGAATGGAGGGGTCCAAAACTACCCTAAAGTGGAAAACTGCTGCAGAGACAACTACCACTACCTTTCTTTTGCAGACCTCCCCCCTGCTTTATTTGAAGTTAAAACTCACCCCATACACCAAGACATCCTAATTTGAGACCTGAAACTGCACCGTCTTCCATGGATAGGAGCTAGAGGGAAGGGTCTGCTTTTAATATGAACTAGCTCTAATCAGTGAAACCACTCTATCCAGGCTGAGTGGATTCCTTGTTCTTGATAATAACAAAGATTTTTTTCATAAATATTTCCTTGCCTATCTTGCTCTTACCTAATAATTTTGAAAGACCTATAAAGGAAATACAAGAATGACAGTTTTGTTTTATTTTTATGTTTCTTAGGTTATATATGCATGTACTTGTGGACTAATGCTAAAAGAACAAAGGGCATGATCTAAATTAACCTCATATTTGGTCTTCCTAAAATTGCCTCCGTGAGAAAATTTGGGGCCATGCTGAAGATTTCTGCTTTCTATGATGTAGCCTTCTTGTTTCACAAGTACAGGGTTTTGTTGCTAAATTATGTCTGGGGTTTTTAACTGCTTAGCTAAGATGTGGGAGATCTCGTGCAGTTTCAATATATTCTGCAGGGAAGGGATAAATTGTTACATAAACCATTAAATGTTGCAGATTGCTAAAGTTTGTAGAAGACTGCAGAAACAGTACATTGTATTCAAGTTATCCAGATGTTCCTAATTTCTCCATTTCCAAAGACTTGCATGACTCCAATTTATTTTACCAGAGGCTATACAGTTAAAATCTCACATATAGGTTTAAAATCTTATCACAATACTAGAACAGAGCTAAATTTCTATTGTGTACCAAGATTGCAGTTCACAGGTCATAGAGGGTTGCTAAGGAAGCAGAGTTTGTGCTTTGTGAGACAAAGACAAAACAAGAATTTTCAGCTTTCACTCCTCAGTTGTCTTCCTTGTCTGAAAAGAATTGAAATTGTTATTGTAATGAGCCTTAAAAAATAATTAACTGTGCTTTTTCTCAATTGCTTTGAATACAAAGACAAAAAAGAAAGAGATGTGCCAATCCAGATCCTGTACTTAAGCAACAGGACGGTTAGGTATCTCATATGTGACCATAGCCAGGATTGCACAGCCATGCATCTGAGCAAAACTTTATCTCATCCCCACCCCCCAAGCAGTCAGTGTCATCTACCAGAATTTTCCCTACCCTGGGTGGCTTTATGCTGCTAAGGCTCCTTAGGGAGCACCTGTGAGTTGTCAAGAGCTTCAGCAAGCAATTTTGGACCCAGTCAACTGAGGTGGGAAAGAGAACATATGGATATAAGTGGTTGGCCTTGTAAATTGCTGATAGATGATGGCAACAGCATTCCTCAGTATGGAGTCCTCAGGTGGTGAATGCTACCCTGGAGGTAGGCACCAAAACCAGGTCACCCAGGGACAGTATGTTAATACTACTCTATCCTAAATTTGGGGTAAAATAAACATCTATCAGAAACTTCAGGCTAGGTGTAATGTAGCTCAGGCTGATGTGGAGACCCTACATGCCCCACCAAATTAAACAATCCCTACATCTGCTTTCTAGCTCTCATTAGCACCATTTAATGGTATGGAACAAACATACCTTTTCTTCAGTTTCGCTATTCATGTTGGGACCACTTTGGACATGTATTTTATTTGTTCTATCTCCAAGACCATGAGATTATCATTACCACTGCCTAGAGTAAACTGATGAAATGTAGTTTTTTGCAGAATGCTGTGGATTTTGAAAATGAAATCTTTTCCTACTACATCCTCAGGGATGTTCTCACCTAGAAATTTCAGTTGTGAAGTTAAGGACTCTCTGGTCATTTCTAATCAGAAAGAGACTAGAATGGAAAACCTGACCATTTCAGTCAGAAAAATGTATGTTTTGACATAGTTTTGTTTTTAAATACATTCAGATTTTTTTGTTTGTCCCAGAATGAAACAAAACCAAAATCTGAATCTTAAATGTAACTTCAAAATTTAGTATTTAGTTCTAAGATTTATCTCCATTTAGTTTATATTTGCTTTTTTGCATTCCCATAGATAAAAATCTTCATGATAACAAAGATTATGGCAACAACAGAAAAAAATGTATTAACCCCATGTTTTTTCTGTTTCTGGAGCAGATGGATTCATTCATAGGTCTTATATTCTCCATAAAAGTGATAGACAAAAAACTATCACCGAGTATTAAGAAAGCTGTCCTATTTGACAGCAATAAAGCTGTCAAGGTCTGCTGTCTCACAGCTCACCTGGGAAAGCTTTAATATGAAGATTTCTTACTCATTAACATGCAGATTATTGATATTATAGCCTTGTTATAGCTCGTTGCATGAGGTCATCTGTATCATGATTCCTCACCTGACCGCACACCAGGTTCTCTGCTGTTCTGTCCAGGTTCTGCCAACTAGACCCTTTGTGCCTGAATGCCCCCCGGCACATCATTAAGCAAAACAGCTAACATCTGAACAGTTTGTGTTCTGTCGTCTTCTGTGTGCAACAAGCCAATCAACACACAGAGTCAAGATACTTGTCTGTATTGCCAGTCTGCAGAGTGAGGTGCTGGGCATGTAAAAGTAACCAGCACACCTTCCAGAAACACAAAGGTTTTCTTATAAAAAATATTAACAAGGAAGAAGTCACAATAAAATAACTGATTGGTTACTCATATTTGTCCCCACCATCCACAGTTTCATATATTCATCTTTTAAACATTTGGGGAGGGTCTCTTCATTAGCATACTCATTATTCCTAAAGGGATGTGTTTTTTAACACTAAGATCACCTAAGGTTAGTTTAGGACAAAAATTCTCATTAGGGTCCAACATATTTGGTTAGGTTTCTTTATGTAACAAACCACAGATCACTATGTACAAGATATGCTTGACAGGTTAACGAGTTAGGGTTAGGGTACTATTATCCTTAACCAGGCTGTACATCCTGATTAGTAGGGGGAGTTTCCATCTTCAAGGATACCTGATCCTTGTAACCATTATCTGTTCCTATCTACAACCGGTGCAGTAGTGTTCTCTTATGGTGGGACTTCCTTGGCATTTTTTTAGACAGAGTTACGACCTTAGGTATAAAAAAAGTAAAGTGAATTTAAATGTATTAGGTCATGATCCACCAAAAAAAAGCTAAATTCAATCCCAATTTCTTTTGAATTATGTAGAAAATTTCCACAGTTTTTACTATCCTTTCTCTTTTATCTGCTACTTGAAAGAAACAATCCCAAAGTTTTTATTTTTTTTTTTTTTTTTTTTTTTTTTCCTCTTAAATCTGCTGGGTAAGAGACCTGGACTGCAAGTTCTTACTCTTATTTCTTCACAATGCTCAGAAGAAACTTTTGCAAGATGAATGGGAATGCTTCCTGCCCAGAAGAATGTAGACCAATGCGAAAAATTAAGAGAATATTGCTCATTTTATATAACAGAGGGGGAAGATCATGGGCCTTTGAGTGTAAAAGCTGGTCTTTGCTTGGTATAGTAATCTTTCCCTTGTCCACAAAACAACGTGACACAGAGAGGACAGGAAGTCATGTGGCCACAGTCCTGCTCCATGCCCTGCCCAGGAAGACCACCAAGTGTTGGGAGAAAAACTAACCCTGGGCCAGTAGCAAGCAGAGGAGCAGCCTCTGAGGTCTGTGCAAGTTTCCAGACACGCTCTGCACCATTTTGCTTGGAGGCTGTCCTCCCTACAAAGCATGCCTGAGCCTTCTGCTCTGCTACATTTTTGTTAAGTTTATCAATTGTTCTGATCCTTTTCCAACTGCCTTTCCCAGAGGCCTTATCGCTTCAGAGAAGTTATGCTATTAACTTCTTCAAAATTTATACATAAAATCTGACAAAATGCCAGTTAGCTGTATTTTCCTTCAATCTACTAGGCAAGGTGGAAATAACAAGTATTTGAACAAGCTATGTTCATCTTCCAGAGGATAAGATAGTCTTGAGAGAGAAGTGCCCCCCTACTTTACCATCCTCTCCTTAAATAAGATTGAATGCCACAGAAGCATTGTGTGTTATGAGCTCCTTCTATGTTCTCCTGCAAAGGGAAGAAGTTTGGAGTGGGGACGAGAGATGGGTGGAAGAAGGAAGTGTTTATATTTTAAATTCCCAGGAGGGTAAAATATTAAAGGGAAGAAATACAGAGTCAGTCAAAGAAAAAAGAAGAGAGGAATGGGAGAGGATTAATTGAGGGAGAAAGCAGAAAGTCCGTAACGACATGTATTTGTTTTAGCACTCAACACTTAGTAGGAATACCAGAATCTTTATAAAACACACTTTAAAGATGTTGAAAAGAACTCACATCACCACTGAAGTATGAAGCCAGACTACTTCCTTCGGCACTCTCAAGAAGATTCTTTCTTCCCCATCTCTGCAGCTACCTTTCCTCCATGCTCTAGAAAACACTTTTTGAACAAGACCACTGTTACCTGCAGCTGCTAAAAAATGGGCCTAAACAGCACTCCAACCCTTTCTCCAAAGCAAAACTTCTTGATTTCCTTTCAGAATGAAAGTAATTCAAACTCTGAAGAAACTAGCTACATCCTTATAAACACAAGCATCCTCTCTAAGAAGAGCATCTCATTGCTGAGGTCTGTTTGACACGGGTGTGGAAATGAATCAAACCGGCACGAGGACAGCCACCATCAGAAAATCAAGAGAAGTGCATGACGGACAGCCTCACAGCCGAGTTCGTACTGGGTTGGCCCAGCAGTCCCCCGCTTGGGGGGAGCCGTGGCCAGATCTCACAGCCTTCATCGTTTCTCTGTGATGGTCTCCTCCCCTTGCCTAATTGAATGAATTACAGAGGGCATGGAAAGCAGCAGGGCAAAAGGGGCCCTTCAGTCTGCAGGCACCAGCAACCTCGTGTCTTAGACATGTCCAGCCTGCAGTAAAGAGCCTGGAACATCTTTTGTTTGCTTTTAAGACACAGCAGAATTCATTTGGGCAAATGAGAGCATCACTAAGATTGGTCTGCTCTATCCTTTCTAGTCTCAGTAGTTTTAGTGGAGAGAAATGACTGCTTCTTACATGAAAATAATTTTCCCCCTAATGCAGATGTCTAAAACTGGTCAGAGGAATTGTTCCATAAAAATGTCTGTTTCCCTCTTGGCTTAGTGAAACTGTTCAGGGTGTCTGACTTAGCAGAGACCTACACCTCAAAGGCTGAATTTTATCTGCACCAGTGTAAATAACCAAACCCATAAAACCCCCACAAAAGTATACAAAAAAAATGAGAGGTTAAACAGAATACTGGATAGCAGAATTATAATTTCAAATACACTTAAGCATTTGGCTATGTGTTTAAAGCTCAGGGTTTCTGGTTCTCCATGTAACTAAGTGAAAAGCCTGCCAGCATGCTCTGCGGGAGCTGGGCCAGCCCATAATTAATTTCTCCCACTCCAAAAGACAGCAGTCAGTCATCCACCAAAGGCAGGCTGGCTCAGCAAGAAATGATGGAATACCACTTTAAAGCATTTTTTTTTTCTCCAGTGAACAAACTTGATAGGATAATCTTTGTCCTTCCCCTCACATCACCATGACAGATACCCATTTTTGTGGGTACGATTAAAAATTGATTGAAAGTACATCATCACTTTCTTCTTTCTTTATAATAGAGTAGAATTATTTACCCAGACAGGTGTTTTTCTGCTAGAGGTCAGATCTCCAATCGCTGTCTTTCTGTGGCATAAAAATAATCAGCATTCATGTCATGACATGTCACTAGGATCTCTTCCCTACAGATTTCAAAGAATAAACCAGTCTTGTAGCTTTACACTGTGATCCTCTTTGACATTCTAAGTTATTCTCATGATGGGTCATAGTTTTACTGTTGGAAGGAAACGGTGCTGTGTAATAATAGGTTATAAATCGTGATGCTCCCACATTAATCTTCTGGCTATCAACTCTCCCCTCCCCTTCAGTTTGAAGGGTTAATAAATATGTTGTAAACATTTTGCCAGAATGAAACTTGTCATAAAACCTGTGGAGTGCAATATACATGTAAAAGAAATAAAAAAACAGGGAAGTAGCTAGTTTGCGATTCCCGCCACCCCCCCC
>NW_010232693.1:0-440 GCF_000690775.1 Eurypyga helias | reverse complement strand
CCCCTGCAGCAACATCAACTCCCCTGAAAGACATGACAGCCACTGCACCCCAGTGCACCAAATCCAACCCAACAGCAACATCAACTCCCCTCGACAGAGACAACAGTTCCACCTCCCAGTGTAGTTCCACCTTCCACTACAGCTCCACCTTCCACAACAGCTCCGCCTTCCACAACAACTCTGCCTCCCACTGTGGCTCCGCCTCCCAAAACTCCCAGTCTGTCTCCACCTCCCACTGCAGCTCCACACACTGCAGGGTGCAATGCAGCTGTGCAAACCCCTGTATGGAATTGTCAGTGTTAACCAGCACCAGTGTTAGTTGCCCCAGTACAGAAAAAGAAATGGAAACGTAAATCAGGTTGTCTGGTACAGGGGGAGGAGACAGAAAGGCCATCCAGAAAGACAAATGTAAAAAAGATAGAGACATTAGATACATCTGT
>NW_010232692.1:8677-12262 GCF_000690775.1 Eurypyga helias | reverse complement strand
AGTGGTTAACCACCACTGCTAGTGCGTTCAGAGTGGTTAACCACCACTGCTAGTGCTGCGTTCGGAACAGCTACAGTCATTTATCTTGGCACGGATGAGGCGCAGTGACTGGAGGGAACACCACGCACTGGAGAAGGTGCTTCTGTCAGCAACCTTCCTGTGAAGTTCTGTGAATATTCAAGAGGAATCAGAGCAAAGGTTGGCTTACTTGGGAGGGGAACAACTGTGAAGATCTGTTGGGAGGTGTTTATTCCTACATAAAGTCTAGGCCGAGCTTGTCTCCTGACAGGCGTCCTAAGCTGTCATGTAGTTGTAGAATGTGAGTTTTCTTTTTTTTCTCTGATAGCCCGTGCTCACAGACCTCCTAGAAGACGAGCAGAAATGAAAAGGCTGCGTGACAAAGGCCATTTGCACCTCAAATGACACTTTGGTCATGTTCAGTGTCTGGTACAGTAATGGGAGCCAGTACTATGAATTTACCCTTCTGTGTCAGATCCATAGTAATGCAAAAACTCTACATGCTTAAAGGTCTTACGCAGTGAAAAGCCTATTAGAATAAAACCACAAGTATTATGAGTTGTGAGATAGCTGGTGGCCTCTACTAATTGTTTTTTGCAACTTGTATTTTGATCTAATGCATTGCTACAGGGAGAAGGGTAAATAAAGATAATGATTTTAATAAATTAATAAGAAATGGTATTAATCCAAGAAAATATGAAATCAGAAGCTGCATATCTGCTAAAAGAAAAACAGTTGCAGCAACTTTATTCCTGCTTTTTAAGAGATTATATAAGCTCTATAACTTTAGGCTCTGGGCTAATGTGGTGTCATTACCCAGCGTGGCCTGGGTGTTTCTGTGCTGCACTGTAATCTGTGATGGAGACACACCGAAGTGTTTGCATGGGTCAGAATAAATTAAGGGGCTTGCTCTTTACTTTGTACTTCATCAGGAGCTCTTACAGAAAGAGGAACTGCATGTTTGAAAAGTTGATAAAACTGTGATTATTATTTACACTGTGATGGACACGACAAGTTCAAACCACCATCTGATTTGGGGTGTTAATATATGATTGCTTTTTTCAGTTTTTAACTTCTTTGAACGGCAGAAGCAGTGACTGGCTCAAAAAGTATTATCTCCAGTCCATAGAAATAATTCTGTCTTCTCAATCCACAAAGTTTACATTGTGGATTTCTACTGAGAATGAAGCAAATTTGATTTAAAACTTTCTCTAGACTTCAGCTCTGGAGTAGAACTTGAAATGCTGAAACCTTCTGGATCACATCAGCATTATGAAATAAATAACATGGAAGAACAAATCCTGTCCTCACTGTTTGTCAGTTAGGTTGAATAAAATAAAATCTTTTTCTTTAATTTTTTAATGGTGCTTTTAGTGAAGCACTTACTCTGAAACTGAAAAATTACATATAGCAAATCTTTTAAGCGGAGCAAATCACTTTTGCTAAAGTCAGGCTTAAGCTATATAAATTTCTTAGTTCTGGAAAAATGCATTTTAATAATTTTTAGTAATTAAATGAGAAGGACAGAATATGCAGAAGGGTTGGTGTGTTTGTGCAAAGCTGAAGCCCTGCGTTTTATCAGCACGTCACAGGAGAGCTGCAGTTTGATGTGTCGGGTTAGGCACTGACAGTTCTCCAGCTGATGATAAAGTTTGGATGGTCTTTGCATAGGTAATTGTGTAAAATCTCTGCCACACTACATAAAAATAATAAGCTGGTAGAGGAGTGTGTGAGGGTACTTGCCACGAGTTGCGGTTCCAGAGGCTCTGGCTCTTTTTGGCATTTTTGGACTTGCTTGCATGTCATATGATGATATTTTAGTTAAGTATATGATTTAATTTTTTTAATATTGGGAAGTATTTTTATGTTTATTTATAATTAGAATGTGTTTAAAAAGGTTAACACTATTTCTGTTCTAATTAGGAATATACTGAAAGAATATTTTATCCTTGAAATTATGAAATTATATCCTTGAAAGACTCTTTCAGGGATATAATGGTTACTCATTGAGTCGGTTCGACTGGTTGCAAAATTCAGATTTGTTTTAAATAGTCGTGACCACTGCATTAGCTTCAGAAACAAACCCCATGGGAAAAGGAGACTCACGTGACATGAAGTAGCGGGGAAACATATTTATAAGAAACTGTGAATGCAATGTAATCCATGTTCTGTATCTTCCAAAATAATTGGTCACAGTTTGCGTTTTCGGGGTTTTTGCTTTTGCAAACATATACTTGGGAGACAATTATTCTTTCATAAACTAGACTGAGAAAGAAAAATAGTATTTGAAGATATCTGCTCTGAAAAGAATTGAAATACGCTCCTGTGTGAACTGTCAAATTGGCTGGAGAGCCTCTCGCAAGGCGGAGCTGACTGCTGGCTGGAAGGATGCTGGGTGAGGTGAAGGCAGCACCCGGGGCCGTGCTGCTGCTCTGCTCTTGAACACAGAGAGCATTAACACCGTGTTTCTTGCCGCCTGTGGGATCGCATGTCGCAGAAGTAATTTAACATTACGGTAGGCAAAAAATATTACTACAAGGAAGGCAAGAGCATACCTTACAGAGGGGACCTGGAGGAGGGATGCAATGCATATTCATGTCTCTCCTCTGTATTTCTTTGCATGTGTTGGGACAAATTCTTTTTACTATTTGCGTAAGAGAAGGAGTGATTTAGGAAGAAAGGCAATATGCTGGTAGTCAGGAGACCACTGTTTTTCCCGAGACTTACAGGATGACATTTAGCAAGTAATCTTGTCTTTTCCCCTTTAAATGTAAAATGAGAATAACATTATTTCCATATGGCATAGGGATGCTGTGAGGTTTAAAAACTGAAATGCTAATATGGTCGAGGATACACAAGGTAGAAGTAATTGTCACAAAGCACACAAGACTTCCGTAGTTGAGAAGAGGTAGGATTATGGCCTCCTATCTTTCTAAAGTGGCTAGTTTTGGAAAGGGCTGAAAGCTTTCTGAAAGCAAAGTTCAAGGTCTGCAAATGTAAGAGCATTGATTTGGAGCTGTATTGCTGCAGGCAACAACTGTTGGAGTGGTTTATGAGACTTCTTAATGGAATCTGTGGTGGTGTTCCATTTTACCATACTGCTCAGGTAGACCAGTGTCCCACCACTGTAGTGATGATGATGATACAGACAAATAAACAGACAAAAAAGCAGTGTCTTGACGTCAGGTTGAAGATGGAGAGAAAAATAAGAAATGCATAACCCCTTTTTGTTTTACTTTTTCCATTACTGGAGAGAACAGGTTGAAGATGGAGAGAAAAATAATAAATGCATAACCCCTTTTTGTTTTGCTTTTTCCATTACTGGAGAGAAGTTGTGGGGTTTTTTTGTTGGGTGTTTTTTTTTTTTTTTTTTTCAGTTTTAGGAACAGAGATGAAATTCTGTAAACTTATCAGTTATACTTTAGCACTATTAAAAAAACCTGCAGCTGACTAAAAGAGAAAAATCCAGATGAGCATTAATTTTTTATTTCCCCCCTCCCCCTCAACCTAGGACATTTGCACCAGTTTGGGATGTTTTCAAAACCTCAACAGAAAAACTCGCACGCT
>NW_010232692.1:0-8602 GCF_000690775.1 Eurypyga helias | reverse complement strand
CTTGAATGGAGTTGGGGGTTTTTTTTTTTTGGGTTTTTTTTTTTTTTTTTTTCTTAAGTGCATCAACAATGCCTGTATTTTAAGGCTGGGCAGTTGTCTGCTTTGTTGGTCAGGTCAAATACAGTAAATAAAAGTCTTCTTAAAGATTACTATTTTGATAGTGAAAAGATGTAATAAAGGGATTAAAAAAAAAGGAAAGGATGGAACAAAGGGAGGATGAGGTAATGATTACACGAGTATGCAATTGTTACAGTCACCTCAGAGTTTGTGTTCATAGACCTGAAAGGGTTGGTTGGTTTGTTTTGCTCAAGCTGTGATAGGAGACAAGTGACGTTAGTGGGTGCTGTACAGTGTTTTGCACAAGCACAGCCCTGCCGATGGCATCAGGTGGTGACAGTGATTCCTTGGTCAGAGGGAGGGAAAAAGTTGCAGAAAATAGCTTTATGTCCTTTAAAATAAGAAGCAGTTTCTTTTTCTTTCCTTGGCAAACTTGAAAAAAGAGGCTATCTCATCTAGTAAGGTACATGATACGGTTTTCTTTCAGAGGTGTCATGTGGAACAGTGAGGTATGTATTTGCTAACTGTGCAGGTTCTATGTTTTATAACTGAAGATATTTTTTTAAATTTTCTAGTATTCTTTAAGTCATAATGGTGGATTTAAATTGGACTCCATATGCAGGTTTTAATTATATTATAAACAAGTTCTGTAATAAAATTAATTTTACAAAAAAAAAAAAGTCTTGCAAAGTTAATGTCTTCTCCTTTTCCCCTAATAAGTTTGAGATGAACATAAAGACTTTTTTTTCCAATGTGACTGTATCTGTATATCAGAACGAAATACTTATGGTCAGTATTACCTTCTGATTAAAACTTAATATAATAATGCCCTTTGGGGAAAAGAAACAGATTATCTGATTTACAGCACAAGGCCGTGTCATGTACTGCATATTCATAATCATAGCAATGGTAGTGAGCTCAAAAGTAAAATATGCTACAAAATGATGATCTGCATTTTACCTGCAGGAAGCTCCAGCATATTCCATATCCTGTGATCCAGTGTTGTCTGACAAATGTTACCTCCTACAGAAAGCATGAGTTCCCTTTGTTCCCTAACCCTCTCTTTAAGAGCTGATGAAGATATTTTACTTCTCCATTACCCCCTAAAAGTGTTCCCTAAAGCGCTATTGCCGACCTCTCGTATTAAACTGTTCACACTTTCTCTGGAAGTCATTCTCCTTAAATTCTTTGTTTGCAAAAGTAACTCCATATTTTATTGACGTGTCTTTAAAATTGTAATAATCTCCTGCTTAGTGTTTTTACGGGAAGACGTTTAAGCGACCTTATTTTTGTGTGACGACGGTTTATGAGGTTCATAATGCGTGCGGCAGGCAGTCCTAGGAAGGTGGAAGGTTGTAGACTTTGCCTTTGATGGGAGGTGGTTAAGCGAGGCAAGCGTTACAGCCTCATGTAGCCGCGTCGTTTTCCCCACAGCAGTTCTCTTAGTCCACATGCTTGATGGGATGCCTATTGCGGCTGAATTATGCTTTAATTTTAACAGTGGATGACTTAACTGCTTTGAAGTAAATAACTGGCTTTGATTTACAATCTCAGCAGATTTATAAGAAGCTTTTGAATGTGTAGTTAAAAGAAAAAAAAAAGAGACTGTTACAGCTATGTACCTCTATAAATCTGTCTTTATTGTTCAGCATGTATGCAGGCTACTGGGACCCTATTACAAGTTTAGAATCACTGAGCAACGTGTTTGGAACTCAGCAATGCAGAAATTAGAAACGTTATGGTTTTTGACTATTCTTACTTCTTTCTGACATGCGATTGATGTCAGAAAATTCACTCCTTATAAAAATTATTCAGGATTAAAAGATAGGGCCATTCATAAGGCCCTTATTTCATTGCTTCACACTTTTTTCCCGTGCTTTTTTAATCTGTTGGCATTACTGCCAACTCTGTGACTCAAGACCCAGTAACAGAAAATTTCTCTCATTTTCCTCATTCCAGAAGCTTGATGCGTTACGTGCTGCCATCATTCTGTAACACAGAGAAAAGAAGAAATATGCTAAAAAAAGATAAGGACCAAATTTTGCTCCGCTGCTTTAAAATTCCTGGCAAAGCCACAGATGCCAGCATACCTGAGGACTGCCATCATCACCTTTCCTCTCAATGCTCTGTTAAAAGAGGGATCTTTTCGAAAAGGAAGATGTGAGGTTTTTTTGTTATTGATCTGTAGATCCCAGCGTTCCCAATGGAAGAAGTTTATGGTTAAATGTGCATTCCTCTCTCAGCACCTGTTCAGTGGTCAGCGTCGGCATGTCTGTCTTCATAACGCTCCGCTGCCTGACTTCCGTCTGTAGTAACACGCTTCATAGGAGCCTCAGACACTGAGCCATAAAAAACCTGAAAACCTCTAGCTTCTGTAGAAACGACAGGACTATTGCAAGGCCAGATAGAGGTAGACATCCCTGGATGTCTTCAAGGCCATGCTGGATGTGGCTTGGAGCAACCTGGTCTAGTGGAAGGTGTCCCTGCCCATTACAGGGGGGTTGGAACTAGATGATCTTTAAGGTCCCTTCCATCCCAAACCAGTCTGTGATTCTATGATTCTAGAACAGGGCCACTGGGTAGGCTAAGACTGTATTTTGAGCTGAGCGGCAAAAGTGCATAGCTACCTGCTGTACTGCTGTACAGACCCCAAAACTGGCTTGTATGGCCATACCTTACCATCAGGGCTCACAGTGATTCATAGATGTGAGGACTGACAGGGGTCTTGTAGGCCAGACTGTGCCATAGTCTTCATGGAGTCCTTTGAGAAGTATGGACCTACTAATTTTAGAAACTCCTAAATCATTTGAGGTTTCAGGCATTGGATCTGTTGCATCCAGGGGATGAAAGTCGGTTTTTCAACAAAAAGATAAATTGCCCATATGGAATAAGCACCAAAACACGTTCTCTTCTGTACCTTGTTGGAATCTGAATGCTTCAATCTCTGAGTGACTGTATAGACTATGTCTCTGAGCGACTAGGTGCCTTCATGAGCTTTCAGGATCCTTTCATTAAGTATTCATAATATTTAGATTAGACTCATATTTTTGAAAACTCTTCAGTCTGGGAAAACTGCTGTTGCCTAAATGTTCACATTTAGAGGTTTTTAAGGCAGTATCTTTTAATATCCTGTAGGGTTGGAAGAAAACCAACTGTATTTTCAACAGTAACCCAATTTATTGAAATTGAAATTATGTTTCTGAGCAAACAAAAGCAAAAGCTTTAGTTTCTTTGGAGGAACTTGAGGACTGGATGCTTTAAAGTGCTTGTTTAAATTTAGTATGTTTTGAGGTTTCCATTATACTCCTTGCAAACAGTATCTGAGAAGACTGTTTTAATTCAAAGGACTTGGATATTTGAGCATGAGTCATTTGGAAAAGATAAATAGATAATTTTAATTTGATTTTTAAGTTTTAAACATATGCAATAATCACTCAGGACATGGCTTTTGAATGTTTAGGCACCAGTGTGTCTAACATATTGAATGGTGACATTTTTAATAAAAATCATACTTTGAAAATGCCATTGCAGACATAATTATGGAAAATTGCTGTCAGTAGAAGAGGCACAGAAAAAATCTATGCCAGCTTAACTTTCCCAAGCCACAGTGTCAGTATAAGGTTGTCTGGGCTGCTAATTAGCAATGTTACTCTCAGAAGAGAGGCACACCAAAGGCAGTGCTTCTGCAAGACTTCACAGCCTGTCATTTTAGCGTAACTACTATTTATTGGCAATTTTAGAAAAAGAAAAGCTTGCTGCCATTTGTCTTGTTATTCAAAACTTCTCTTTTTACGTAGGGGGAGACAAAATAGCCTATCACCAAGTTTCTTGCTCTTCATTGGAATAAAATTTGTTGGTTCCTTTGCAAACGTAATTTATTTTTTTCTACATAGACAGTACATTAAACTAAACTAGTCTGTCCATGCCTGACACTTAAAATTTACCAACATTACACAATTCACGAAGCCTCTACCTGCTAAAGTCTCAGCTTTCAGTCAAAAAATTAAAACAGCTTTCTAGATGTGCAGTAGTAAAACGCATGCATGTGGAAACAATACACCCTGACAGCTGAGAAAACATGGGCAAAGGCAAAACGTCTCAAATACTTTGTCCCATTTTTACTTATTTGTGTTATTTCAGTTTGTATGGTTTCCACGCTGTATTGGATTTGTGAGGGGGGAGTTCTGTCCTGAGTGCTCACAGGGGTGGCTCCTGTGAGAAGCTGCTAGAAGCTTCTCTGGCGTCAGGACAGACCCCGCTCTGGGCAAGGCCCAGTCAGGGATGGTGGTAGCACCTCTGTGATTAACCTATTTAAGAGGGAGAGGGACACCTGCTTAGAAACCTGCAGTGGAGAGAGGAGTGGGCTGTGAGAGGGACAACATGGCAGACACACGGGTCAGTGCAGAAAGGCGAGGAAGAGGTGCCTGGAGCAGAGGTTCCTCTTCAGCCCGTGGTGAGGGCGCAGGCTGTGCCCTGCAGCCATGGAGGGTCACGGGGAGGGTGGGGGGGAGGCAGTGATCCCCCTGCAGCCCTGGGAGAGCCCCATGCCGGAGCGGGGGGATGCACCCAAAGAGCCCGTGACTCAGTGGGAAGCCCATGCTCGAGCATCCTGTTCCTGAAGGAGCTCCTGAAGCACTGCACCCCACAGGAGGGACGCCAGGCTGGAGCAGGGGCAGAGTGTGAGGGTCCTCCCCTGAGGAAGGAGCGGCAGAGACAAGGTGTGGTGGACTCAGCGGGAAACCCCCATTCCCTGTCCCCCTGAGCTGCGTGGTGCGTGGTTCCAGGCTGGGGCTAATCCACAACAGGCTTCCAGATTAACCTTTTTTGGTTTTTTTTTCTTTTTCCTTTGAGCAGGAGATGCTTCCTTAGTCAGAATACTGGGAAGCAGACTCCTATTTGCTGCAGACTGGTTCATGAAAGCGAGCCCCGGAGGCAAAGAGTACTGACATAACAGGTTGTAGAGTAAGCGGGTGTGAACATTCCTAGGAGATCTGCAGATCTGTTGTCCCTGCTTTTGGGGAAAGAGGGACCAGAAGGTGACTCTTCCCAGGACTGGGCGCTTGAGCAGTGCCCTTACACTCCCATATTGCGCTACCACAGGGGACTGTACTGACATCTTCCATGTGTTAAGATGCTCATTACAGAAATGTTAAGCTCCTGAAAGTTTTATTACAGTGATCCTCTCTAGCTTCTCTGAAGCGTTTATTCCCCTAGCATATGGCCAACCGTCCAAACAACTGTTGCACAATCCTCAGAACTACCCTGCTGGTAGAATAGAATAAATTAAACAAGTGACTCTTAGCAGACCTGAGTACCTGTGACAATGCCCAGCTGCTCTCTGCAGAGAGGAGAGATTGCTATAAAATAAACGCTTGATGGTCTGGTCTGTAGGAGTAGCAAACACTCACCTCTCCGCAACTATGGTTTTGAGGCTGCAGTCATGGGGAGTCAGGGTACCTGCCCATCTATGTTCTTTTATTGCAGATAATTCTGACAAAAATAATTGTTACTTGTAAGCATTTTCAAATATAGACATTAATTTGGGGAAAATGAAGCACAAAGTCTATAAATATTGCTATTTATTTATATATGTATATTTAAAAAAAAAGAAAAAAAAAGGTTCCAAAACCATCCCCAAAGACAAAGAACGAAATATGGTTCTAATTTCTGATAGTAACTGTCAATTAAATGGTTGCACATTGAGTCTTGAGTACATTTCGAAGTTCCTCTAAGCAGTCCTCATTGCAGTCACGTTCAGAACCTGGGAGATTTTAAGAACAAGAGGCGGTAGAAGCTAAGTTCTTCCTCTTAAAATAGAGAGGGGTTGTCTGTCTCTTTCATTATTAACCAGAAGCTTATGGATAGTGCACAGAGCATTTTTAATTTTAATTATATTTCGTCCAAAATCATTCCTCAATTCACTCCAAAGTTTCTAAAAAAGACTCCAACTGCTCCAAGTTCCACCAAGTGCTTAGATCATTTCTTACATTAAAACCAAGGGATGTCTTTTACTGAAGTGTGTAATTGGAGAAAACTTACTCATTTTTCTGTTCCTAATCTTTTTTCAACATCTGGAAAAAGAGAAATCTGGTGCCTTAATATTGATGTTAATAGACGGTGCGTGCATTGATTACAACAGTAGAATAAATACAAGAATGTGGTGCTGCTTTCCCCTCTTCTCTGTTAACTGAAGTCGTCTTGTGCAAGTCACGATTTGAAACAGATAAATATAGTAATGCATACAGTACAAAATACATGCTTGAAAATTAAAGTGAAAGAAGTCAGTCAATGTGGCTCTGGTTCTCATAAGCTTTGGCCAGAAGACGTGTGTTTCCAGTATCCTTTGAAGATTTAGCCACCCTCATGTAAAACTGCTATTTTTCTCTAAAGTTATAGTAATATTTGTGTTTAAAAGAATAGAAAAATTACACTTCTAGCCACACTTTTTCGAGTGCCTATGGTCTATATAATGTCATTAACTAGAGCAGAATTTAAGCTATATGATGTCTTAATGATTCTTTATGAAGTCCTTAAGAGGAAATCCTAGTTTTCAGAAAGTAATAAAGGAAGGATGATCACATTTGGCAGAAATGCTCCAAGGAAAATGTTATTAAAATAGGAAAAACCCTCAAAAATATATACAAGATCACTCTTGTATATATTTTTGTATAAAGATGTGCATAAATATGTGTATTTTCATGGGGAGGCATTTATTTTTGGAGACTTCTGAAACTGTGTGAATGGTAGGAAACAAAGATTAATTACCTTAAAGATGTGAGTGGACTAGACATCTGTATATATTGGGGTTTATTATACAAATCTCAAAATGGGCATGAAATTAATTCAGTAACTTCTTGAGTACAAGAATATGTATTTTAAAAGTCCCCAGTGCAACCAAAACCTTATCTCTGTGGTAAGCAGTGCGTGTGACTTGTGTGATAGCTGGAGAGTCATTCAGAGTCGTTAATGCATAGCTGCTAGCGAAACCCTAGAGATTAAAAGTTTGATTCATAAGAAGTGTTATCTGCCAGCTAAGTGGCTTTTTCATGCAGAATATAATTTTATGGGGGAGTGGACTTGGACGATCCTTTATAAACAACTGCTCTTGTGAGAAATGTCATCTGTCCAATTGACTGCAGAGCACATGGTACAAAAAAGACAAAACCCAAAGCAGATCAATGGTACCTACAATACACAACGTGTTTGCAACTGTTAAATGCAAATGTTACTGTGGATTGAATGTCCAGGTTAATTACTAGATTACAGTGATTTACTGCCCCAGAAGGTCTGGTTTGGAGAGAAGTGTTCTTTGCATGGTGGGTGATATCCCCTCCATGTCATGCAGTAGACTTCTGAAGAAAAATGTTAATTAATGTGCTGCTTTTGCTGGAAGTTCTGTGATTAAGTCTTCAATCATAGCATGCTTTGTAATGAACAGCTTTACAAGGAATGCGGTTGTAATGAGCCTACCTCTTGCAAATAGCCTGTGCTGCTGGTACCTCCATGCTCTTCCCAACCTACTGGGGAAGGGTAAATAGGTGTTAAAAGCTCCTGGTGCTTTTTGAAGCCTTTGACACAAAGGTTACGGTGTGAAATTGTTTCTGGATATCTCACTTCCCCTGGATTGCTGAGCAGCCTCAGTTCTCACTATTTGATGCAGTTATCCTTAGTATGACTTTCCATTCACTATCCTTATTTTCCATATAAAATAACTGTTGAGTGCTATTTCTTGTGATTTCTTAATGACTAACTAAGGAAAAAATCCATCCAACATTTATAAATGTAAGAATGGTTATTGTAACAGACCGCATAATGTGCACGTGGCATGCCTTCAGGTGTATGTCACACCATGTAAAAACTCCCACATGTTTGGGCAGGGAAGAAAACTGCCATCCTCCGACGGGCTGCTACAGAAGCTTGTTCCTCTTCCTCCGCTTCCCAATGTGTAACAGTCTTCCGGAGCTCTCATTGAAGGAATTTAATTACTAATTTTATTCCCACAAATCTTTAAAATGGAAACCCTTTTGTAACTTTCCTCCTCAGAATTGCTTCTGCTACACGGAAGCCCATGTGCGATTTTCAACAGCCTCATTGAGCTGGTGATCCATAAACCTTTATTTTCATAAATCCAACTTCTGAAAATGCTAAAACTGTTGCTGATTTCCAGAGGTAGAGAATTTTTCTGATGTTTTTAAAAGTATATCCTATATCCTGTTTGGACAAGGAAAAAAGAAAGCAGTATATCTCTCTAAAATCTCTTAGTGCTTGCAGGTGGCTTATAGTGCACCTGATACTGGCCTCCTCTGGCGGTTGGACACTGGATTAAATGGAGCATTTCTTTATTCTGGTTCAGCATAACTTTCTAATAGGAGCTATCAGAAGGGAAGAGGCATAACATTCACTTTGAATTAAAAGGAAAATGAATAGCAGAAGGGGAGAAATCTGAGATAGAAGAGGCAGCAGTGAACTGTGTAATGGGATAGCTGAGTTGGAATACAGCTGGTAGCTATTATCATAGAGTCACAAGATGGTTTGGGTTGGAAGG
>NW_010232691.1:0-43625 GCF_000690775.1 Eurypyga helias | reverse complement strand
ATATCTATAATATTTATTATTAAAATTTTATAATATTTATATAACATATAAAATATTTTTTTAAATGGGAATTTTGTTAGGTTAGATTTAAGATTAGGGGAGGGAGAATTTCAAAGTTCCTATTTCATAGCAACCCAGAACAAACTTAGTTTTCTGCTTAGTCAATAGTGGAAAGTTTTTAAATTATAGAACACAATACTTTCATTCCTCACAATAGAGACTTAGGTATAATATAGGTTAGAGAAATGTAATGTTTTCAGAGAATCTCACCAGCACCACCTTCCTATGGTTGGTATGGGTCTGGTCTGGCTTTTTTGATATAGATCTATTCTGCCTGGTACCCACAAAAAATTGATTAAGCTATAGGAATTAGTGCAAGTCAAAGGCAAGCAATACTTCAGTGCTGTATTTTGTTCAGCATGGCTATAAAAAGCGTAAGCATTGTGAGCTGTCATTGGCATGACTGAAGAGTTTTCAGTGTTACTTAGGTAAAAGCTCATTTGAGGACTGAAGTTTACTAAAATAGAGTACATTAAATTAATAAGCTTTAAAGCAAGCTGTGAATCACATGTTCATAATTGGTTTTCTGCAGTTTGTAAGCCCTATACATTTTCTTAGAGTACAGGAAAGTCAATGACAATAGCATATTCTACATGATAAATAGATACAGAGTAATAAACCCACTAGTTTTGTGTAGCTTAATTCTTGTTTAATACAAGAGACTGTATGGAATTAAGCTCATAAAACCAATGAAGATACAAGAAAATCCTGAACCGGGTAAGTAAGATGTGAGATGTAAGATGTGACCTGTTTATTACACTATAAATTAAAAACACTGATTCAAGTATGAATTCATACAGTAAATAGAGTTGCATGTTTATTTAATTTAAATTGTCATAATTCCTTATTTGGTGGAGTTTATGAGGCTGTATTTGGCTGCTGAAAGGATCTCACATCTTATTCATGCTACATGCTGATAGCAGTCTAATCTTGGAGACACTGAATACTAAAACTGAATTGCAACCCTAATTTGTGCACAGGTCTTCAAAACCTACTTGCAAGAAAATTAGCATTGCTGTGGACTTGTAATCAACAAATGCATTGATGATTATCTATGTATCCACATGTATAACTTTAATTGGTGCTGGAAACTGACAGCATTCCTAAGTAAAGAGATTAATGAAACATATCTAGTTAAATCCCTGATAAGCACCTTATACATGAACTTTGCTTCATTTTACAGCACAAGGCTTCCATTTGAATCATTAATGAATTCCCAGGCTACAGCAACAAACTGCAGAAAAGAATCTTTCTGCAGTCCTAGTCTTGACTCTAAGCTCTAAATGAAGACTCAACCTAACATTTAGAGAGAGCAAGGGGCAGGGGGGAAGTTATCAGCAACTTGTGGGCAGTGAATTCCTTCTCCCACTGAGGTGAGCCCTAAACAGAAGACTATCAGGTGACAAAATTTTTCTGCTCAGCAAAGGATAGAGTCCTGCAGGAAGTGGAGACCAATGATCCTTTTGAGAACATTTATTATACTTTCTGCATGCCAATAAGAGAATTTGCTAAAGGCTAAGAAAGAAAAGGCAAACCAACAAATTTATGTCTTCTGACTGCTTCTTCAACTGAAAAAGGAGCTGTTGTGAAGATCTGTGTAGCACTTAGCTTTGGTATACTACCATACAACTGCTGTCAACACGTTATGTCCTTGTATCTTTTGCCATTTCCAGTTCAGATAAAAATATCACTGCACTGATAACCTTGGCTGTCTTCTGAGGAAAGCTAAAGTATGCTTAATCTTACATTTTCAGTAAATTATTGGAACACTATCAATATCAGAAGACACTTTAGTCTAGAATATATCTATCCTCTAAACATTGATCCCTGTTACTTGTAGCTGAGGATCTTGAAGTACAGGTATTTAACATGACTCGACTTACATTTCTTCCATGGAAGGCCAATATCCACCCTCGTTCTACATAATTTCTTTAGGAAATACATTTGAAACCAAGCTACTTCTAACTACTGTTTCCTTTATTGAGATCCTTGATGAAATAATAAATAAATAAAATCAAAACTGAAGATCATATTGCTTCCTTAATTACCACCCCTTCTCCTTCCCTTCTCAAAAGAACTCTGAGCATGTGTTGTTCAGTTAACACTGATATCTGTGGCAGAATGTTGTAGAAAACAGATGAAATCAGCTTAGCTAAAAAGAAGAAAAACTACAGAAGGGGCTGGTGATCCTGTATAAACTCACAAGTCTGTTGGAGCAGTAATAGCCTGGTTCCAATCTAATGACTTCCATGTGGATACTTTCAGCTGCCGTTGGTCCTCACAAAAGCCTAAGACTGAACAAGCCTCAGCCCCTCAACCTCTCCTCATTAATCAAGTGCTCCAGCCCCAAAACATTTGTTCCATCCCTGCCCCTCTGAACTCTTTCCAGTTTATTCATATCAATAACATTATATCATCAATCATTCATATGATCGTTTTTATAATATAATAATTACAATGCAGTGCCAAAAGTGGACACAGTGTTCTGAACAGAGTGTAGAGGGGAATAATCAATTTTCAATAATCAAAGATTTTAAAAAATAATCTATTGCCAGGTCACAACCGAGTAGTGGAATTTGGTGAAGCAAAGGTGGAAATAAGAGCTTTAGGTTATGGGTCAGTACTTGCATCCTGCCTGGCTATGTATTCCCAATTAGCCACAAGATTACTTCTCTATTCCAGCTTTGAGTGGAATCAAAGATGGCAATTATTCACCACCTGGTGTGGTTTAACCCTTAAGGCAGCTAAACATCACACAACCATTCCCTCATTCCCCCCTCCCCAGTGGGATGAGGAAGAGAATAAAAAAAACCAAAACACTATAGGCTGAGATAAAGACAGTTTAATAGCACAGAAAATAATAATAATAATATACAAAACAAGAGATGCACAGTTCAATTGGTCACCACCTGCTGACCAATACCCAGCCAGTTTCTAAGCAGTGGCCCCTGGCCAGCTTTACATAAATTTATATACTGAGCATGATGTCATACGGTATGAAATATCATTTTGGCCAGTTTGAGTCAGCTGTCCTGGCTGTGACTCTTACAATTTTTTGTGCCCCCTCAACCTCCTTGCTGGTAGGACAGTATGAGAAGATGAAAATTCCTTCACTTAGTGTAAACACTGCTTAGCAACAAGTAAAACATCAGCATGTTATCAACATTGTTCTCATTTTAAATCCAGGCTGTGCCATGTTTTTTGGCCCAGGTGAGGCTATTTCGGAAACTAGTCCCATTGTCTAACTTAATTCTTTCTGGGGTGCCATGATTCCACAGGACTTGTTTTTCAAGACCCAGGATAGTTTTCTGGTTGGTGGCTTGGGACATGGGATATGTTTCCAGCCATCTGGTGGTTGCTTCCACCATTTTTAACATATGGCACTTGCCTTGGTTGGTCTGTGGGAGTGTGACATAATCCATCAGTCAGGCCTTCTCATATTTATGTTTCAGCCATCGTCCTCCATACTAGAGGTTGTAACTCCTTGGTTTGCTTGACCGCAGCACATGTTTTACATTCATGAAGAACCTGTGTAATAGTGTCCATGGTTAAGTCCACCCCTTGGTCAAGAGCCCATCTATATGTTGCATTTCTTCCTTGATGGCCTGAGGTCTCATGGGTCCATTGGGCTATAAATAATTCACCCTTCTGCTGCCAGATCCACCTGAACCACTTCAATTTTATCAGCCTGATACACCTGCTGGTTGTTTCAATGTTTTTCAGTGGCTCAACTCTTGGGTATATGAGCATCTACATGGACTACTTTTACAACTAAGTTCTACCTGAGCAGCAACATCTTGCTGTAATTCAGCAGCCAAGATTGACTTATGTCTGCATTGCCAGTTGCCCTGATTCCATTGTTGTAGACACTCTCACAGGGCATTTACCACCATCCATGAGCCAGTAGCGAGATAAAATACTGGCCATTTCTCTTGTTTAGTAATATCTAAAGCCAGCTCGATGGTTTTCACCTCTGCAAATTGACTCAATTCACCTTGTCCTTCAGCAGTTTCTGAGATTTATTGTGTAGGACTCCACACAGCAGCTTTCTATCTCCAATGTTTTCCTACAATACTACAGGACCCATCAGTGAACAGGGCATACTGCTTCTCATTTTCTGGTTATTTATTATACACTGGGGCCTCTTCAGCCTGTATCTCCACCTCTGGCAGTATTCAGAAGTCTTTGCCTCCTGGCCCTACCATGATCACTTCCAAGATTCTTGAGCAACTGGGATTTCCTATTCGAGCTTGCTTTGTGATCAGTGTGACCCACTTCACGTAGCATCATGTGTAGATAAGACACTCCCTTTGAAAACCCAGCCCAGCACTAGCAGTTGGGGTGCCAGGAGGAGCTGTGCTTCACAACTGACCACTTCCGAGGCAGTTCGAACCCCTTCATGTGCTGCTAATATCTCTTTTTCTGTTGCAGTATAATGGGCCTCAGATCATCTGTATCCCTGATTCGTAGGGGGCAACCTTGAGTCCGCCCTTTAGCTCCAGGTAGAGCCATCCTCTGCAGCTGCAGTGCAGAGCACATTTTTTAAATCTTGCCCCATCTGGACTGGTCCAAGGACTACTGCATGAATTATCTCCTGCTTAATTTGTTCAAAGGCTTGTCATTGCTCAGGGCTCCATTTGAAATAAATTTTCCAAGTCATTTCATAGAGAGGGCTTACAATCTAACTGTAATTTGGAATATGCATCCACCAGAAACCCACAACGCCTAGGAAAGCTTGTGTTTCCTTTTTGCTCATTGGTGGGGACATAGCTGTTATTTTGTTGATCACATCCATTGGGATCTGGCAATGTCCATCTTGCCATTTTACTCCTAAGAACTGGATCTCCTGTGCAGGTCCCTTGATCTTACTTTGATATATGGCAAAACCAGCTTCCAGAAGAATTTAGATATCTTCTTTCCTTTCTCAAAACTTCTTCTGCTTTGATGCTCCATACAATGGTGTCATCAATGTATTGCAGGTGTTCTGGTTCTGGAGCTGCACCCTGTTCCAGTGTATTCTGGAAAGGTCCATGGCAAATGGTAGGGCTGTGATGCCACCCCTGAGGCAGTCAATTCCTAGTGTACTGTTTGCCCCTTCAAGTGACAGCAAACTGTGAGCAAGTCTTGTTGATCACTCCTTGGTTCTTCAGCTGATGAATCAGCTTATGGATGGGAATCATCAAATCTTGGTTAGTGTGATATTGGTGTCAGTGCACCGTTGTTGTGGTGATCAGCACCTGTTGTTCTTTGACCTTCAGCAAACACAAAACAGAAGGATCCTCTAAGAGGACAGGCAAAGTAGACAGATGTTTAATTTCCTCTCTCTCCAAGGCAGATATACCAAAAACCGAATAGGACCTTTTCTAGGTCCTCAAAATACCCTGTCCTGAGGTAGTCTATGCCAAGGATGCATGGAATCTCTGGGCCATTCACAACGGGTTGCTTTTGCCACTCATTCCCGATTAGACTCTCTGTGGCCTCCAATACAGTTACCTGTTGGGATTCCCCTGCCACTCCAGAAATATAGGTGGGTTCTGCCCCTTTACAGTTGAATTTTGTTAGAGTACACTGTGCAACAATGTCCAGTAGAGCATTATACTCCTGAGGGTTTGATGTGCCAGGCAATCAAATCCATACAGCCCAATAAACGAAATTGTACCTTTCCTCTACCTAGCAATAGGCAGGCTCTGCCTAGTCCTGGTCATAGTATTAGTTACTCATTTCTTGTAAATATGAATCAGAAGTTCCTTAAAGAGGACCAGAAGTAAGATCAGCCATTCTACTCTGTCTGGGGAACAGCCCACTGAAAACTGGAGCAGCAGTTTTCCTGGAAGAACCCGCACTTATGATTGTTTCTCTTTGCAACTCATGTACTTGCACCTCTAGGGTCAAGATAGCTTTTCCATCTCACTCCCTCATGTGCTCCGGTGGTCATGCAGCTAAAACCACAGGGTGGACCATGGTGTATACCCACGAGATCCTCTCTCTTAAGCAGAAGAATGCTTTCTCCTTAAGGAAGAAGTTCTTCATGAAGAGCGTGGTGAAGCACCTGAACAGTTTGCCCAGAGACGTGGTGGATGCCCCATCCCTGGAAGTGTTCCAAGTCAGGCTGGATGAGGCTTTGAGCAACGTGACCTAATGGACGGTGCCCCTGTCCATGACAGGGGGGTTGGAACTAGATGGTCTTTAAGGTCCCTTCCAACCCAAATCATTCTATGATTCTAAGTAACACACAGCTGCTCATTTACTTCCCCCCTCCTCTGGTGGAGGAGGATTGTCAGAAGAAAAGACAAGGAAACTTGTGGGTTGTGATAAGAACAAATTAATAATTCAATATAAATGAATAAAATAGTTATACTAATAACACAAACAATACCAATAATGCTACAGATACTAATAAGACTAATATTACTACTAATATAGTATAAGTAAAATATACTACCACTACTACTAATAATATGTAAAATAAATAATGGAAAATAAAACAAATTATGAAACTGCTCACCACCTGTTTACTGATGCCCAGCCAGATCCCAAGTAGTGAGAGCCAGAGCTGGAGAGCCCTAGAGTCAGAACCCAAGAGCCAGGCCAAGCCCAAGAAAGAGATTGCACGAGAGACAGAGGGAGCCAGTGACCCCAGCCCACCCCCCAACATATATAATTAGCATGACGTTTTATGAAATGACATAATCCTTTGGTCAGTTTGGGTCACCTGTCCTGACTGTGCCCCCTCCCAGCCTCTTGTAGAGAAGAAGCTGGGAACACAGGTGCTGTATGAGAAACTGAAAAAGTCCTTCAGTTTATGTAAGCATTGCTTAGCAACAACTAAATCTATTAGTGATAGTAATGTTCTTCTCAGGTCAAATCCAAAATATAGCCTCATACTAGCTACTCTGAAGAATTCTATCCCAACTAGAAGAATTGTATCCCAACTAAAATGAGTACAATCCCCAAAGAAACAATATTCTGTTATACACTCTTAATAAGGTATGTCTTAATAAGCTTGCCGTGAGGAATGCTGATTTATTTTTGTCCCATGTATTAGCTTCAATAAGACATTAATATGTTAGATTATAACCCCACTCATCCTTCTGAAGCTCATTAATCAAATTTCTTCCCCTTTCTTCAGTCTTCAGTGTCAATGAAACAAAGATTAACTTCAAAGTCATTCTAAATCAGGTGCCATGTCCTGCCAAATATCACATAACTGTATGCTAAGTTAATTCTCTTTCTTTAACGTACATTTCTTATTAACTGATAGTTTTATTGTGTAGTTTTTTCATGTTAGAAAATACTTTCCTGAACTAAGCAAGTAAACGGTACTAGGGATTCCTTTCTCAGACCGTTCGCATTTCTTGTATTTACCTGACATTAACCTCATGGTTGTGTATGCTTTCTTAGCTTCTGTGCATGCGATTTCTTCATCACTCTCTTCTGTTGTAAAAGTATCATATTCAATAATGTCTAAAACTGATAATGTTTCCTCCATGAGATACCTTGTCTCTCATGCAACTGCAATGAAGTTTCACTTTATTCACTAGCAAACTGTATTAACCGACAAAGTTGTGGATAAAAATAAAAGATGCATTCACAGACATAAACCCTTGTTTTTTGGACTATCAACATCTCCTCTGCTTTACAAGAAATGTTTAGAAGTTAGGAAGGTAAAGTAAAATTACTGTTTTTCAGACACATGAAATAAAAATTAATTACAAAATAGTTTAATATTAAAGTAAGATGAGTAAAAACAGTGAAGAATTGAAAATGCATATTGATTAAAAAAAATATTGCACATAGCAGTTATTTTCTGAACACATAAAAAAACCTCATTCTTTTAAAGTAATTCAAGTTGCTTACATCTTCAGACTTACAAATATGTTTTAAAACATCATATTCCAAGTTCCAGATTAAAAATAGCTTGAAACAGAAGAAAAGTAAAGTTATTGCTATATATAAAACTCTGATTCCATAACTTCGATCCTAAAATTATAGAGCATTCTTTTGGATCTTGCTTTCACTAGTTGAAGTCATTTACCCTTCAACTTGCACCATAGGCTGCTTGCACCATAGTCTGCATGAACTCTACCTTCTGCAGAGTTTTCAGCATCTTGTTGGAATGGAAAACAGCTTAGCTAGAAAAAATTATTTCTACCAATACATGTTACAGATATGCTCATTCATATCTGAATCACTGACTTCTGTATCTTCGTAGAGAGCAGATTAATAGATGTAGTACAACATTCCTTTGCATTTTGATGCCTTTCTTATTTGATCCTAGGTTTCTTGCAGCTGAATCTATCATCCTAACATTTGATAATACTAGAAATCCTATTTTTTCTTAAGAAATTTTTAATTTATCTGCTTCTCTATGTATTGAGGGAGTTCATGTTCAAGAGAGGCACTTGTGATTTACTGTCAACCCAAGGTCAATGAGAAAGTTGGGAAAGCAGGCAGTGGTCACAGCAGCAATAGTAATAACATCATAGAAATCTTCTTACTATGTATTACTTCACACATTCTCTTTCTCAGAAGATATCAGTGTCCCCTTCACTATAATCTTTCTTGAACTATTGTCATCCTGTTATGTTCCTCCCCTCCATACCTCAGTTGTTTTAAAAGGACAGAAACAATCATCATACTGCTACCCTTAAATTCTTAAGGAAGTTCTTAAAGGTTTTAAACATAAATTGGGATTGGACAGGAACCTGAGACCCAGTTGTGTAAAGTCAGGTTGTTCAGAAAACCCTCTATTCACTCAAGACTTGTTATTGAGAAATTCTTCACAAGAAGTTTTAAAGTATGTCAAAAAATAAAATGGAAGATTTTATTATTGGTATTGAAGTTTTGATTATCCACCCCATGAAATAAACAGAGTTTAGGAGTTAAATACATGAGAGGAGACATCTGATTTTTCTATATTCTCCTACAAAATTTTTTACAATGTTTATTTAGCCCAGGGAAAGATCCATAAAACCAGATTCCCCAAGCCTGTTCAAGAACCATGAGATGTATTGCACAGAAACCCCATAACTCTGTAAGAATTATTGTTGCTCAAAAACCTCTTGTGCTCGCTCCCAACAGCCAAAAACATCCCATGGGAGGTTTACCTGAGATTGTTGCAACTGGGCAGGAAAGTAATATTCACCTACTTTTTGCTTCTCCCCACCTTTCTCACAAAGCAGAAGCCCCTCTCACCAGGAAAGGGACCCCTCAGGAACACACAGGAATAGCAGAGCAAAACAAAACACAAGCACAAACCAAACCAAAACACAAACCAAAACACAAACATGACTCCTTAAAGCCTCTGTTTTATCTTCCTTGTGGGATGCACAGCATTTATTTCGTATATAGACAATCTATAGCACTTCAGCTATGTATCTGTATAGTCACATACTTTTGTGAGTTACTCACTAAAACCAGAAATTCACACCATTTTGTACTCCTTATCTATCACAATAAAAATACTTTTGAAGTAGAACTGTTAGGACAAGATGACGACATAACATGTGGATTTATTGCAGAGACAGAAACACGCCAGAAGGAACACCTTAAAAAGGGTATCTGAAAGTCTCAAAATCTCTTATAAGACATCAGACAAAACACCAATTCCTACTTAGAAAGTTATCTTTGCTTTTTATGAGTTCATCAGACATATCTTGTACATCTTACACTAAAACAGGTATCCAATCTCACATCAAGTGACTAAACTCTCTGCTATGTTGGCCAGCTCCATGAAAACTACCTTATTTAAAGGAAAAAAAAAGGAGGGGAAAATACTTTAGAACACCAAGTGATTTCATTTGATAACCACACATCCTATGACCCCTTAGATAGCATCATCTTCTAAACAGAAAAGCAAAGGATGAAAAAAGCCAATCTCTAGATAAATTTAAATATCCTTACAATTCTGAGACATCCACTCTATTTTAGCTATTGTAGGAATTTTCCCTCTTTTCCAACATCAAAACACAACCCACAAAAACAACATTCAACTTATCAGTCTTGTTTCTCAGTACCATCTGTCAGAACTCACAGCTTCTCCTTTGAATCCTTCATATACCTTCAAAAGCCAGAAATAACCATGAACTTCAAAGTTTCCCAGATACTTCCCTAACTTATAACATCTCCCCATGTGTAGCTGCTTCCTCAGATGAAGGCTGATTGCCCCCCCTGCCAGCCAGGGAGTGTATTCTCTGTGCTACCTCACATTTTCCTATCAGTATCAGATCAATCCTAATGAATTAGACTCTAATTATAATTAATTAGAGTTAGCTCAAAATTTATTTTAAGCACTGCATACATTTTTACTTGGGTATTTTTGACATTTCCTTTATTTAAAATTCTAATGATGCTGTTCAAAATATTTTCTGGTATTGAATAATTGTAATTGTTCAGCCTTGAAATGTGCCTTTTGAATAGCTATGAGTTGAGTGTACTCCAGATCACATTCAGAGGCTTCTCAGGCAGTAGTCAGCATTAAAAAAAAAAAAAAAAAAATTAAAAAAAAATCATGTTTATATCTTGTAGCCAAAAATAATGCTTCATATCTGCTGTTTCTATTTATGCATTTATTTTATTTTATTTTATTTTTTTGGATTAAATCCAAATGGGTGACAGGTATGATTACCAGAGATACTTACAGTAACTCTGGCAGAAGACTCTTCCCAGTGAGGCTGACAAGAAAAACAAAAGCACTTCAGGACAGTGCAGGCATTAGTACTCAGTTTCATGAACTCCAAGAGCAAGCCTTCGAAAACTTGAAAGACCTCCAGCATGAGGACAACTAATAGCAAAACCAGTAGGACACCCAACTATTACCTTCTGTTCTTGCCCAAAGACTCTGAAGAGATTACCATTTTGTTGTTCCAGAGTAGGAAAAAAAAGAAGTGGTGAAAATAAATAAGGGCAAACTGGGAACTGCTTTCCTTTGATGCTTCATATCTCAGAAAAAAAACAAGACATGAAAAGCAAAATCCAATTATACATGGCTAGCATGTGACAATTGCAGCATAATAAACTGAGCAAGGGAAACAAGAACAAGAATTCTGATGTTAACAATAAAAACTGGCATGAATCAAATACAGCTTGTTTCTTTTGTTTCATTAGATACTGTTCCACAACTATTTATATGACTATATATAGCACCTATAATTCACATTAGTACATCTAGAGATGAAAGATAAGCAGCTAGTTTAGACAGCAATTCTTGCATGTTTGTCTTTGGATACCTTAAAAATGTATATATTGTTTATTTCATAAATTTGGCTTCTTTACTGAACATTCCCATTCATGGAATGCAGCATAAAGCTACTTATTGCTGGAAAAAGTTCTCAGAATAATCAAACTAAAACTGGCCCTTGGGTTAACAAGTTATTCAAAATTTGGCCGTTATTCATTTATTAACAAAAAGGAAAGTCAACTTGATTTTTGGAAATATGTATCTTACCAAGAATTTCACTGAAGAGCTTGGACCAATGACAATCAGGTAGTAGATTACTCCTGAACTCTTTTAATCAAATTTTAGTTATTTTTTATTTATCATGTGATTTCTCTTGTAAATCGCATAACACTGCTTCTATTCCCCAAGGAGAAATATTTAAGTGTGAGACTAAGCACTAATAAAATTAATAATAGAAAAAATACACAGCAAAGATTTCTTATCTCTCTTTTGAATTTATAAGTATATTTTTAACATCATGCAAATTCTCTCTAAAGCATATGGGATTTGAATCCTCTGTGTATTTGCAGTAACCATTCAGCACCTTTTGCTAGTCTATTTTTTTGTAAGCATTAATTCCAAAATACCTGTGGTGCTTGCTGTTTTTAAATCTACCTGTCTGTTTTCCCAGCTTCTAGATTCTTTTATTTCTCAACAATATTTTTATTTTCTAAAAACAGTTGAAATTATAGGAAATGGGACACCTTCTTTGCAGCACAATTTTCTTGAGTGGCATGAGCTATCATTCAACTACAAGACCAACTTTTTTTCTTTGTGATAATGAACAGATTGTAAAGGTATTGAAATAGCTAAGCTTGAAAATAGGATGACTTGTGAAATTTTTTAAGATGCATCTAGGCTTATAACTTTTTAGAATTTACTCAGGAAACTCCATTTTTACCTATTCCAGTTTTCATTTATGACATTAAGCCAATCATTCTGCATCTCATGTTCCTCCTCTCCGAAGTGGATACAATAATACAATACTCCCGTCTTAATTGGTAACATCAGGACAAAATCTTTCGTTGTGAAGTCATCAGGGTTTACTTCATTGAGGTTGACTTCATCAGGCATATCTGTTGTCATGGAATGAGTGATTCTGAGCACCATGCACAGAACAATAATTTTACCATTTAATTACATAAAATATTAATGGAGAAACTACTAAATTGAACAGATGAGTTCAAAGTACATCTTTGTGTCCTTGTAATGTATGAATAGTACATTTCTCTGTATTCTTTCCTGAGGATGTTTCAGGAAGTCAAATGTATTATAGGTTTACATGTTACAAAATATTAACTTTGTTCTCATTTAAGAACAGTTGCATGTAAAGAACAAACTTCCCTTAGTTTGTGCTTCAATTAACTACAAAAATACCATAGTTGATTAAATCCAATAAAAAGTTTATATATTTCTCCCTTAAACCACAATATCGTCTACTTTCTGTTACTAAATGTCAGAAATTTTCAGTCATGAACACACTGTTTCTAGGGGAGCAATGTACAAGTTTAATCCATTTCCACACTGTTGAGGAATGCATCAGAAGAAAACCTATAATAAAATCCAGTAGTTCTCACTTCTGCAGAAATAAGCACATGTGTGATCACAGATGTATATTAGTATATAAGTACAGTGAAGATTTTCAGTTAGTCATCAATTTTATCTATATGGTTGAAAGAGAAGTGGCACTGAAATGCTGTATTTAAAATCAAGGTAGCATTAAGAGGTTTTTTTTACCTTCTGTTATGTCAAGGTCTCTTTTGAGATACCCTAGTTTTGAAACAATTGCAAGAGATAACTTATTGGCTTACAGAAACATAAAAAGGTCAACAAATGCTCTTTTTAATCTCCCCTGCATGTTCTGCAACTCAAAACTATCATTCCCTACAAAGAGCTTATTCCTGCAGATGTTTTGCAAAAATGTTTAAAAAAAAAAAAAAAGAAACCCACAAAAGTAAATATTAAAATGTAATGTTGATAGTGGAAATATCAGGCAAAGGATTTGCTTAGAGTTGTTATAATATACATATAAAATTACAATCTCCCAAACTATTATTGATTGAAAAATAACCAGCACAAAGGCAATAAAACCCATAAAATGATACTATATTTCTAAGTAAGAGGATCAACATATGTCATAAAATAGGCTGTAGCATGTTTATTGGAGTTTTGACACTATATTTATTAAAATAATGAATGGTAATTGCATAAGGATTTTGAGAATCCAAGCCTGGCTCCTCAAACACCTAACTGAAAACAGCCCAAATTTTCAAAACAAAACTGAATTAAAATCTTTTTCTTTTTTTTAGCATGCAGCACAAACAAACCTCAGTGAATCTGTACTTTCAGATATTTCCAAAGATGGACATTTCTGAAGAATTCACTTGCATAACCTTCCTCAAAAATATATATTTTATATGTGCATGACTTAATGGGAATGAACTGGATGAACAAAGTATGGTTCCTGTGAAAGTTTTCTGAGAAAGCTTGCCACCCCCAGGCCACAGACCCACCACTGCAGTGGGACGTGGCTGCTCTGGGAGATCCTGGACTCCAAGGTCAGCAGGTAACATTTAAAAGCATGAAGAGGAAGACTTGAAATACTCTGAGAAATGTCTGCTTAAAACTTTCTTTCATCATTATTTTAGTGATTGCTACTTCTTCTTTATCTCCAGTAACATAGTATATGCCTTTTAGAAGATCAGAGTACAAGTAAGAGATCCTGAGCAGAAAGAACGTGAAGTAGTGAGGCTAAAGTCTTGTATAAAACCATAGATTCATATCCATATTTTTCCTGAGCATGTTCTTCCAAATTACTTAATCATCCCACCATAAGGCTAATTCCTAAATACTTTTTTCTTGACTATCATGATCATGCTTAGATGGCAAGTCTTTCAAAAAACAGCCCAGTTCTCATTGCATAGTAAATGCATTTTCCTATATCCATTATGTTTGAAATAAACTAATCAGAAAAAGAGCACATGATTATAAGTTAAATCAAGTCTCCATTTTCATCCTAAAGCTACTAGTAAGTAGAACTAAAGAATATTCTTCAATTGCATTGGACTTACTGGAAAATCAAAACACATAATTGAGATATATATATATATCTCTACAATTCATATGTAATCGATATTGGCGGGTAAAGAACCGGCTTGATGGTCAGACTCAGAGAGTTGTGGTCAAATGCGAACGTGAAGTAGTGAGGCTAAAGTCTTGTATAAAACCATAGATTCATATCCATATTTTTCCTGAGCATGTTCTTCCAAATTACTTAATCATCCCACCATAAGGCTAATTCCTAAATACTTTTTTCTTGACTATCATGATCATGCTTAGATGGCAAGTCTTTCAAAAAACAGCCCAGTTCTCATTGCATAGTAAATGCATTTTCCTATATCCATTATGTTTGAAATAAACTAATCAGAAAAAGAGCACATGATTATAAGTTAAATCAAGTCTCCATTTTCATCCTAAAGCTACTAGTAAGTAGAACTAAAGAATATTCTTCAATTGCATTGGACTTACTGGAAAATCAAAACACATAATTGAGATATATATATATATCTCTACAATTCATATGTAATCGATATTGGCGGGTAAAGAACCGGCTTGATGGTCAGACTCAGGGAGTTGTGGTCAAATGCTTGATATCTGAGTGGAGACCAGTGATGAATGGTGTCCCTCAGGGGTCAGCATTGGAACCAGTACTGTTTAACATCTTTGTCAGGGACATGGACGATGGTATTGAGTATACCCTCAGCAAGTTTTCTCATGACACCATCCTGTGTGGCACAATTGACATGCTGGAGGGAAGAGATGCCATCCAGAGGGACCTTGACAGGCTGGAGGGTTGGGCCACTGCCAACCTCATGGAGTTCAACAAGGCCAAGTGTAAGGTCCTGCACATAGGTTAGGGCAATCCCAACCACAGGTATGGGCTGGGTGAAGAGTGGATAGAAAGCAGCCCTGAGGAGAAGGACCTGGGTGTACTGGTGGATTAAAAGCTGAACATGAGCCAGCAATGTCTGCTGGTAGCCCAGAAAGCCAACCTTATCCTGGGTTGTAGACAGAGAAGCGTGGACAGCAGGTCGAGGGACATGGTTCTCCCCCTCTACCCTGTTCTTGTTTGACTTCATCTGGAGTGCTGTGTCCAGCTGTGGTGCCCTCAACATCAGAAGGATATAGACCAGCTGGAGCAAGTCCAGAGGAGGCCACGAAGATGATCAGAGGGCTGGAGCACCTCTGCTATGGGGACAGGCTGCGAGAGTTGGGCTTGTTCAGCCTGGAGAAGAGAAGGCTCTGGGGAGACCTTATTGCAGCCGTCCAGTACCTGAAGGGGCTACAAGGAAGCTGGGAGGGGCTTTTTACAAGGGCCTGTAGTGACAGGACAAGGAGTAATGGGTTTAAATTGAAAGTGGGGAGGTTTAGATTAGATATGAGGAAGAAGTTCTTCCCGGAGAGGGGGGTGAGGCACTGGAACAGGTTGCCCAGAGAAGCTGTGGATGCCCCATCCCTGGATGTCTTCAAAGCCAGCCTGGATGAGGCTTTGAGCACCCTGGTCTAGTGGGAGGTGTCCCTGCCCACGGCAGGGGGGTTGGAACTACGTGATCTTTAAGGTCCCTTCCAACCCAAACCATTCTATCTATTATTTTATGTTGATATAGTTGTCAGAGTGCTGTAAAACCAGCCTGAATTTGGGATACTTGATTCAGGTTCAGAGAAACAGTAAAGTTGCTGTCTGTGTTTAAGCTTATACCCAAATTTGTTATTACCCCAGACTTAAAACCTTATTAGGCTCTTTGTGTGAAAGATTTTTTTTTTTTTCCTAAAGAAAATATTGTGGGCAGAAAAAGTTATTTGTTAAACAGAGAAAGGTAATTGGAAGCTTACTTTTTGCTGTCAATGTAAAACCCTGATTCTCCTTTGAAAAGAATAGAAATAAATAAATTTTTAATTAAAATTTAGAAGGTAACTATTCTTAAGTAAATAATTGTAAGATAATTTGTATGCAATCATATCCATTGCTGTTCTGCAAAGTATGTAATTTTGTGTTAAACTTAAAAGTTCATTTCAAGAATTAATTTTGAATAGCATCCCTCCACCAGAAAAAGCAATTGGGAGATACTTAATCTCTTTTAACTTTGAGAAATTTAAGTATAGAATTTCTTATAGTGTTAAAAGGTTAAAGATAAAATGACAGTAATTCAATGTTTGATAGAGTTGATGCCAATAATTCACTCTGTCCTTTTAAGAAATGGATTTGTTTGAAAATGAATGCAATTGTTAGGATACTAAAAGCATGGAGAGAATTCAAACATTCTTTACTGAGATTCTGCTTTCATTTGTGTTCTTGATCTAAACCAAGAATAACCCCACTAAAATGAATCAAAATATTCTTTTTGAGAGGAAAAATATGAAAAGCAAGAATTTCACAATTTTGCTTATCCTGTACAAGAAGTGGACAATAGTTCTGAGGGTCAGTTTTGAAAAGAGCTGAAAATTCTTCCCACCATTCAATGAAGTGTATAGCTGTGGTACTCATGGATGTACAGCTAACATTTTCAGTGGAATGTCTGGTACCCAGCGTGGACAGAAGCCCTCAGGCTGACCCTAACATCCGCACTCAGCATGCTGGATCCATGAGCTGTGGGACCAGCCTGCTCGACGGACTCACTTGTTCCCTCTGACACCACTCTTGGCTCCTCCATCACCACCACACAGCTGCTGTGAAAGCAACGCAGCATTGACCATGTCACCACTCTCAGAGTTAGTTTCAGTGTATTTTTTTTCTAGTATTCTGAAACAATTCTGGACTTATAAGGAGAAAATGGCACAAAACCAGGAGGAAAAAAGGTTTAATATGCCTTAACTCACCAAAATTTATAGAGAGCTTCTGGCTAATGCTTAGAGTGACGCTTCAAGCATTACTTATTCCTTAAAGGGTAGCTCTCCACTGCCTTGCCTTAGAGTCTTCTTTAAGCTCCTCACAGATATCAAATAAAGTTTGTTTGTCAAATCCCCTGTACAAAAAACTGCTCCTGTATTAGACCTAAAAGCGAGAGTCTGCTAAGCTCTCTAAATCCTGTTAGAAATATAAACCCCTAAATCTCTCCACTGTCTCCAGTGTCAAACAACAGCATTTGCTGTTCTCTTGGTGCTGTTACTTACAAGCCTTCACTTGAATAAGTTAAATCTACCTAATAAATACTTTGTTATATGTCCATTTCTTCTGAAAATGCACTGTCTCTTAACTCTGGCATCCTCAATGAAAATTTGCAAATGCTGTTCTTTACTAGTACATCTTACTTAATTCATTTTTCTTTAATGGGGATATCCACCTGTGCTTTTCTCTGCATGGAACATGCTCTCTATGAAAATCTGAAAGTAACACTTACCTCAGTGTATAATATTTCTTTTATACACTTATAGAAGTATATATTTGTATACTTATAAACTACGTAAGTATATGCTTATGTTAGCATATACTTATAAATACTTATATTTATATACCTATATATATACTTACATATTTCTTGTATATACTGATTTCCCATTTTGTACGTATCACTTGTACAGTCTTTGGAGATTTTAGCCTGGAATGGCCATATAAACTGAACTAGAAATCAACAGCTGGGCATACTAAACCAGCAGGAAGTAAAGTGGCAAATAACAGATTATTAAAGAACCAGTAACTGAGCTATTGATCATCTGTTGTGTTGATCTAAACTAACTTGTGTTGAAAATGTAGTGCACAGGCACACTAGTTTTTTCTAACTTTCTGCGCACTGTTAAGAATGTATGTGCACACAATCACAGCTTGTGCCCTATCGGTTTATTTAAAATCCTCACTACCTTCATATTGGAACCACCAGCCTAAACCAGTGTTTTTCCTGCAGCGTGGCACTGTACTTCTGCGAACATGGTTTTTTTCCTCCCTTGTTGCATTTCAAGAACAGACCAGATTCTGTTCTGTGTATGGTGTTTCTGCTCTTGTGGAAAGCATCTGGTCTAGTGGAAGGTGTCCCTGCTCATGGCAGAGGGGGTGTGTGGAACTAGACAATGTTTAAAGTCCCTTACAAAATAAACCATTCTATGATTCTAGGCACAGTGACACAGAAACATATTGGCTGTGTTCACACTGAACGAGAACCATCTGACCTGCTTGCTTCTGCAGCAAGTGGATTTTCTACCTGCTCTACCAGCATTTTCTACAATATGAGAAAAGGACCAAGCAATCTACAAGGAAAAACAATTTGCAGAAAAAATTGTATCAATAAAAAACTGTAGCAAGGTTTGTGAGGAGCAACCGTATTGTGAACTTTTATATCCTCATAGTGCTACAACACTATTACTACTTTAAACTGTACCATTTTTCAAACTGCTATAAGGAAGGAAAGGCCTGAGAACTGCAGAATAAGATTTTCTTTTTTGCTTCTGGCACAATCAGTGTTGTTGTGGTCACATAATAATGTCACTTGAAGGAATGGTAGAAGTATACTAATAAAATAGTTTAACAGGGTTTATTTCAGTACAGGCGTTCATTATTGACATAACTGTCAACCAGCGCTAATTTTGTCCCTACCTTTCCTCATTAAAAGAAAGTTGGTTTTAAAGGCATGTTATTCATTCCTAGAGCAATATAAACATGATTTTGCTCATAACTCTGTTTTGAATCCCTGTGAAAATTAAAGGATATATTATTCTAACATAATACTGTTGTTGGACAGACTAATTTGGCCACAACCTCAAAGATTCCTAAACATTTAAAAATTACAAATGGTGATTTTATTTAAGTAGCATTTTCATGTTTTAAATGACTTGGTTTGAAATATAGTTCTGCTTTAGCTTAAAGGTATTTTACAGACTTAATTTAATTTAGCAGCCAGAAACACATAAACAACAATTTAAAACTTGACAAGGAGTAAATTCTCCAGACTATGGATTGAGAAATTCAGTGCTGTGGGTCTGCCAGTGTTTATAATTTATCAAAAGCATTTTTAAGTTCTAAGGCAGTTTGCAAGTTGTGAGTTCTATCTTCTTTAGAACTCCCAGTTCCTGTGTGTTATTCATTAATCACATTTAAGAGTGCTTTGCCAGAATCTAAATTTCATTTTGTAGCAGCACCATTTTGTCTGAATTATCATGAACTTTGCATTGCGCTGTTTACAAGCAAAGGTAATTATACACTAAGATATTGTTCATTATTAAAACATTTTTCTTTTTCTATTTTTTTTTCATTCTCCTTGCACAGAATAATAATATTTTGAACACAAAAGCATAAGAAAATTTTTTTACCTTGCCCAGCTTGCAGCTACTCCTAACTGCTAGTGTTGGAAAGAATGTTCCATTCAAAATAATTTTAAGAGAGAAAAAAAAATCACAGTATTTCAGAATAAAAGTAATGTAACAACCTCAATTCTCTACATTGTGACTTTTATGTTACAAGATGAGATTTAAAGCTGACTTTTCAAAGTGACTGAAACACTGGTTACGATTTTAAACAATGTTTTCAGATTAAGCAGCAGATTTCAAAACAAAAATAATACAAGTATTGTAAGAATTGGAAGTTGAGCTTCTACTCCTTTCTTCACATGGAGAAAATTAGAAGGGTCAATGCCTAACTAGAACTTATGTAGCTTCTACCATAAAAGACAATAAAAAATGTTTCTATTAATACATTAGCAAGAAAAGGAGGGTTAAGGAGGATCTTCATCATTTACTGGATGAGGGGGGAAACACAGTGATTAAGGATGAGGAGAAAGCTGAGGTACTTAATGCTTTCTTTGCTTCAATCTTTATTAGCAAGATAGGTTGTTCCGCAAGTACCCAGCCTCCTGCCATGGTAGACAGGGTTGGGGAGCAGAATGAATTTCCCACAAACCAAGGGGAATGGTTAGTGGCCTTCTGTGACACTTAGACACACACAGGTCTACCAGATGGAATTCATCCAAGGGTAGTGAGTGAGCAGGCAGAAGTGGTCACAGAGTCAGTTTACATCACCTATCAGTAATCCTGGCTAACTGTGGAGGTCTCAATTGACTGGAAGATAGCAAATGTGATACCCATCTACAAGAAAGGCCAGAAGGATTATCTGGGGAACTACAGGCCTGTCAGTCTAACCTTGGTGACAGGAAGGTTATGAAGCAGATCATATTAAGTGCCATCATGCAGTACATACAGGACAACCAGGTGATCAGGACTGGTCAGCATAGGTTTTTGAAAGGCAGGTCCTGCTTGACTCACCTGATCTAATGTGACGCACTTAGTGGATGAGGGAAAGGCTGTGGATGTTTTTCTACCTAGATGTCAGTAAAGGCTTTGACATAATTTCCCACAGAATCCTCCTGGAGGAACTGGCTGCTCATGGGTTGGATGGGTGTACTCTTTGCTGGGTGGAAAACTCCCAGGTTCTGCAGCTGAGTCACAATAACCCCATGTAATACTACAGGCCTGGGGACAAGTGGCTGGAAAGCTGCCAGTCAGAAAAGGATCAGAGGTTGTTTGTTGACAGCTGGTTAATATGAGCCAGCAGTGTGCCCAGGTGGCCAAGATGGACAATGGCATCCTGCTCTGCATCAGGAACAGTGTGGCCAGCAGGACTGAAGAAGTGATTGTCCCCCTGTACTTGGCACTGGTGAGGCCACACTTTGAAAAATGTGTTTAGTTGTGGATCCCTGATTGCAAGAAAGACGTTGAGGTGCTGGAGTGTGTGCAGAGGGTCTGGAGAACAAGTCCCATGAGGAGCAGCTGAGAGAGCTGGGGTTGTTTAGATTGAAGAAAAGCAGGCTTAGGGGAGACCTTATCACTCCCTACAACTACCTGAAAGGAGGTTGCAGAGAGGTGGATGTTGGTTCTTCTCCCATGTGACAAGTGACAGGACAAGAGGAAATGGCCTCAAGTTGTACCAGGAGAGGTTTAGGTTGGATATTAGGAAAAAATTCTTCACCAAAAAGCTCATCAAGCATTTTAATGGTCTCCCCACAGAGGTGGTGGAGTCACCATCCCTGGAGGTATTTAAGACATGTGTGGATGAGGTGCTAAAAGACATGGTTTAGTGGTGGTAGTAGCAGTGCTAGGTTAGCAGTTGGACTTCATGGTCTTTTAAAGTTCTTTTCCAACCTGAAGGATTCTACGATTCTGTGCTTAGACTCTAGACTAGTAATGGCATTATAAATCACGTCAATATACATGATTCAGAAAAAACTACCAAATTTTGGATTTTCTAAGTTCTCATATGGGACGTTTCAATAAGCATGGTCGTCCTTTTCTGAAAAATATCTCTTTAAGCCTTCCACTGACACTACCATTTGTCACTTCTGAGCATTAGAGTTAGGAAACACCATAGCTTTTAAGAACCACAGTTTTGGTAACAGTGCAGTTTTGCATAGAATCATCGATCATTTAGGTTGGAAAAGACCCTCAAGGTAAGCAAGTCCAACTGTAAACCTAACACTGCCAAGTCCACCACTACACCATGTCCCTACCACACACCACCACATCTACACATCTTGTAAATACCTCCAGGGTTGATTCCTCAACCACTTCCCTGGGAGCTTTCCTGTTGTCCTATCACTTGTCACTTGGGAAAAGAGATCAACACCCACCTCTCTACAACCTCTTTTCAGGTAGATGTAGCGATAAATTCTCCCCAAGCCTCCTCTTCTCCAGTCTAAACAACTACAGTTCCCTCAGCCGTTCCTCATAAGACTTGTTCTCTAGACCCTTCACCAGCTTCACTGTTCTTCTTTAGACATGCTCTAGCACCTCAGTGTCTTTCTTATAGTAATTAAAGGGATTAAAAAGATTTAAAGGAATGATGTAGCTTTTTGAAATTCAAACAACTAACAGAATAATTGTGAAAAATCTATTGAAATATAACTGTTTCCGGTAAGTATTTAAAAAGAAAGATCTTATATCTACCAATTGCTGAAACAGGAGACTGTGACCCAACCTTGTCTGTGATTAGATTTTAAGAACTGGAACAAAAATGATGCCATATACATGTACCATACAAACAAAATACCTTTCAGAGTTTGGAAGCTTCCAAATTAATAATGCTGTACCAGTGGTCTAAGGGTAGCTATACATATTATCACTGAAGACAATACAATCCTCTAACTGCACATGAAAGTAAAAATATTAAAGAAAACATAAACAATAATAAAAGGCAAGAAGTATAATTTGGCCAATATATGCCTATTTAAGACTTCAGCTATCAGTGGTTGCAATGACCTGAATAGGTATACATTTTGAACTGAAACCACTGTGTCTTGCAAAACTCTACACTAGGGTGCATGCTGGAAGATACCAGTTTCCAGTGGATGCATTATTTTTTGTTTATCTTCTTAATGAAGGGAATGAAAAATGAAATTTTCTTACATATGTAAGGTTCAGCTCATTAATATCCTGAAGGAGGTATATATTTATAATTTGGATGTATTGCTGATGCTGTGAAGAATGAGACAATACTACAAGAATAATTACAGCCTGCTTCATAGTAGAAAAAGATATGAAATTTTTAGTACAAAATTTCAAAGTCATGGACTAATGAAATAATAATGAGGAGTTCTACTATATAGAAATACATCGTTAGTTGAAGCTGATGGAAAAGGAGAGGTCTGAGCATATTTTTTAGTCATAGGATCATTATAAGCAATGATATAGGAAAAAAGGAAAAGCGATGCTAAGATCTGTCAGACAAAGTATCTGCAGTACAGAAAGGCAATAGATATGTACACGAGACAGAGAACACCTCAATTAGTATATTCTGAGTGGTTTTGATTATGTGTGTTCAAAACCAGGTTAACTTGCAACAAGGGTAGTAATTGGCTGCTAGGATGATTAGGGAGGGAGCATCTATTTTAAGAAAAACCTAAAAATCTTCTCTAATTCAACTCAAAAAAGACTGAGAAAGATATTGAGCCTCTAAGTGTATTTGGGAGTAATAACGGGGGAACAGGAACCATGTAACTACTCAAATGTGATATGATGTATTTTAAGAGCTTAGTGAAAATTAGTATAAATAGATTGTCAGAGCCAAATATTGAGTATCTGGGTTCTTTTAGGTATTACATATGTGAAGATTTAAATAGTTTATACCAAATTTACTTATTAGAAGCTATCTGATATTACATGGGATTTTGATTAAGCAGAATCATACACTAAGACACTTTAATCACAAGCCTGTTCTCAGAGCTCCAGGCTGTTCTCAATTCATTCTCCTCCCAGCCTGTACTTGTGCTTAGCATTGCCTTGACCCATGTGCAGGACCTTGCACTTGGCCTTTAACTTCATGTGGTTCGCATGGGCCCATCTCTCAAGCCTGTCATAGCAGTGCCTTCATTGGTAACATACATTTCAACAGAAAATAATAGTAAAATTTGTTAACCTATGAGTGAGTGGAATGCTAAAAAGATCATCTGAATGAAATAATAAAAGGAAAGAACTTAACTTATTTCAAGATGGAGTTTGCCTATTAAGGAAGGAATTTTATAGCATGACAGGAGTCATCCCTGTAAGAGACTGCATCGGATACCTTACAACTGTATCAGATATTCTGTCTCAACATTGCTGAAACATGGGGCCACCGGCTGACACCACTGCATCGGACAGAGCAACAGTTACACCGCAAGGCTGGAGCTTCCCTGTTATCTCACTGCACTGAACGGTTGGACCACAAGGCTAGAGGTTTCCGGTCTTCTGAGGAACCTGATGTGTAGCTAATTCCAAGAAACTTAACCTAACGCCTGTGCATGTGCCCAGGTCTGGGGTCAGGAAGACAGAGGGGTCTGGAGACCCCCCCCAGTGACGGTATTGGGCATGCACACCACTGCTGGGTGGTGGGGGTGGTTAAGCAAAGCAGCTCATGAAATATGCTAAGCAGTTCTTGGAAAGAGACAGAATATGCAATAAGCCAGCCCTATAAAAAAACAGAAACAATCCACATCAGAGAGAACGCTTGTACCCCCACCAGACTTGAAATAGATCAGGTTGGCAGGGCGCCACAGCTCTGCAGTGGTAACTATCACAACTAATGCTTTCTTTCCTTCCTTTCTCCTTCTCTTTTCCCTTTGCACCTGCAAACCTGTTGTCGGGCAAATACAGTTCCTTGGCACTTGACTCCATTTTGAGTCTTAATTCTGGAACAGGTTACCCAGAGACACTGTGGATGCCCCATCCCTGGAAGTGTTCAAGGCCAGGCTGGATGAGGCTTTGAGCAACCTGGTCTAGTGCAAGGTGTCCCTGCCCATGGCAGGGGGGTTGGAACTAGATGATCTTTAAGGTCCCTTCCAACCCAAACCAGTCTATGATTCTATGATTCTATGAATTCTGTTACTGAGAATACAGGCAAAACCTCGCTCTGTTTTTTTGACCAGCGTGCGACAATCCGAAAGACAGAATATTGGGTCTGGGAGGACAATTTACTGTAATCTCAAGGAGGCCACAGGAAGAATTATTACTTCTTTCTCTTTGTCCATTTGCACCAAAATTTTACTGCAACAGCTCTGAACTTTATGGGGTCTAGCTCATCAACTGTAGAAAACAAGTGGTGTCCATCAGCACATCAGCTATGAGTTTATTCTTTCTGTTGTTAGTTTTTGCTTATCTGCGTGATTTTAACTGCAATTCTGGATTCTGCACTCTCAGATCTGGAGTTTACTACTTGTTTTAATGTGTTCTGCAGTCTTCAGTGAAGTCAGTGCATGTGAATGAACTATAGGCTGTTGAGACTACAGGTCTATCTGCCCGTGAACCAGGGACCCTATGAACCCTGCCCAAAAATCCTTTGGAATATCAGAACATTAAACCTGTAGAGGTGAACGTTTCTTACTTAGTGAAACATTAAATTTTATGCAGAAAAAGATATCGGTAAGCCTGTTTATATCATCTAAGATAATATTTACAAGAATGGAAGTTTGTTCTGTCAATATACCAGAAAGAATTTACTTTTCTTTATTTTCCATAGTAATTAGATTTGAACTCAAGATGTGTCTCACAAAGGTGATAAAAGCAAGTGGAAAAGATGATTTTTTGTGTCTCGATGGGAGGAACTAAGGGCATTTTCCCACCAAATGTTTGCATGTGGCTGATGACAGAAAGTGACAGAAAGAGGGAGAATAGGAGAGAGTGCAAGTCAGCTTGCTGTGCTGTCTTTAGGATCCTGATTCCACCTAGTCATTCTTTCTGATCTATATTCATATTGTTTTCAGAGAACTGGAAGTTACATATCAGAATGATGGGTGTCAACCTTGTTTCAGGATACAGCATCAATCTGCTTTTGAGCACGGTAGCCTGACCCGACAGAGTTCCAGCAATTCTGTAGATGCTGTGACTCGTGTGCAGAGGGTCATTCTAAGCTCAGTGCGCAGTGATGGACAACATATTCTATCAGAGTTGTTTCTCAGATTGCAAGCAAGAGCTGTCCTAGGGGTATTTGTTGAAGGTGTTGCCAATCCATACTTTTCTGAATGTTAACAGTAGTTTTACAGCTGACATTTTTTCTTGCTCTGCTGCCTAGTATATAACCTCTAGCCATTTATTTTATTTACTTTTCTGAAGGCAATGATGCAAGATAGGGCAGGTGTGTTCATCTCCTCAGAATGAACCTAACAATACCTTTTATTCTGTATAATATAAAGATTGCTTTCAGGTAGCCAGTACTTAAACATTTTGATGAAAAATAAGAATATCAGGTCTACAGTGAGAAATTTTCCCTAGGACACAATAAACCTTTTTTTCTTTTAACTCTTTCTAAGTATGACTGATGTGAGTTATAATAGGTACTTCTACCATGGAGTTGAAAAATCATGAATGATAGGTGGCAATTTTATCCAAATCAAAGAAAGCTCAATTGAAGTGCTACAGCATTGATTTTCTTCAAAGATTCCCAAAACATTAGTATTTATTTGTCACTGTTCTGAAGGATTTTGTTGTGGTTTAGCCCTGTTGGGTAATTAATTACCACCAGTTGCCCTACCACTCCACCTCCCCCTCTCCCAGTGAGGAAGGGTCAGAGGAAAAACAGGGGAGGTTTGTAAAAAGTTGAGATAGGAATTAATTATATAAATAAAACTTATGAAGTTATTAACAATGTTATTGCTAATAAGTAATTAAAAGAACAGAAAAATAGGACAAATGATACAGGATCTCACCACCCATGGACAGACACAACCAGGTTCCAGGCAAGGCACAAAAATAATTCCAAAAACCAGAGAAAGAAAATAAAACCAAAACCCTCCTCAATCAGCCCAGGAACTGAGAGGAGAGAGAGGAAAAAACCTTTCAGACCCCATCTCCTAGATCAATCTGCTTGACAAAAGATACTCCTTCTGCACTAAGCACCTGCTACTAGGTCCAAACAATGACCACACTTGCTCCTGGCCAGAACCCCTGAGTCGATCCTCCCACACCTTCCAGGTCACACCTGCCTTGCAAATTCCATCCCCTCTGCCCCATAATGCTGGCTTACAGTGCCGCTGGTACAGGGGTGACACCGACCACTCAGCTTGATGTGTTATGGAGTGAAACAAAATATTATAAACTGACCTTAGGAGAGCAGCTCATCACTGTCTGGGACTAGGACTGAGCTAAAATGTGCTGATGGTGGGTAATGCACAATATGTTTAGATTCGAGCATAACCAATTCAATCAAAATTTTTTAGAGCTAGTGTTTTTAGAAACTAATGCTATCTGACAAAAGCTGACTGTTATTTATGTGTTATGTCTTATTATTCTGTGCTAGGAAAAAAGCAAAGCAAACCAAAACAAACAAAAAAAATTAAAAAACATTCTTATTCACTAAGAATAAAATAGCTTTTGTGCTGCTACTGAACAGTAGTATCAAAAGTTCAAAATATTAAAGTGAGATACTGTATATATAACTTACACTAACCATCTTCAATTTCTCATCTGCAGAAGTCTTTGAACTTAGTAACAAAACCAAACCAAAACCCCCAAAAAACAACCTCCAAATTGATTTTCTTATCCTATACAAAATAAATTTAAAGTTTGCTATATGAACCTTATAGTACGTACTTTGAAGGACCTGGCCTACCTACCAAGCAGGAATTTTCTCTTCAAATCCATAACCTGCTTGGAAGGGGTGTGAACAACTTTTGGAAGTGCTAATGTCTTTCATGAAGCAATTGAATGGATGGAGTACACAACTAGGTAATATGAATAGGATAATCTTGCTTAGAGTTTCTGGGGTTGAGTGAAGAACTGTGAGTGTATTCAAGGCAACATCTCAGTTCTAAAATAAATAGTATTTTTATGCATTTAAAACAGTACTTAGTCACACTTGAGCACTGTCTGTCCTTCTTGCATTTTCTTTCTTCCATCAATCTTTTAAATATTTAAAACTCCTCAAAACGTATAGACATGAAAATTTAAAAAATGCCAATATCTATTGCTCTACATTCTCTGTGGAGCTGCCTTCTTAAGAGCAATTTAAAATAAGAAGAAACAATTACTCAACTGAAAATCACCACTTCTAGCTTTTTTCTTTGTAACATTGCTCAGTTGTCTGTGTTCATCAGTTGTCTTTTGCGAGTACAGCCATCAGGTATACCATTCTGCGACAAGATACACAAATATGTGCTCTGTAATCATTGTTCTAAATGTAAAAGTCTAATGACCTGTTTAAAACTCCTTAAAGTTCTAGGAGCTTTATATAAAGTTAATGATTTATGTAACTACATTATTATATTGCTATGGACTATGCTATAATGCTATGGTAGCTCTAATACTACCCTCAATAACGTTACCACATTTTTCAAAATTATGTATTTGGTAAAGTTATTAAATTTTAGAAAAAATAATTATATAAATTGGACATGGTTCCACATTTGTACAGGTACTGCTTATAATGTCTATAGAGGTTTCTTTTTCCCCAGACTTCACAGGAATATGTTGCAAGTATGTAGTAAATCTATTGATCGTTCTTTCTATCATGAAAAAATCTGGAGAAGCCCAGAATAATGGTACTTTCTAAGACCCTTATTTTACTTCATTTCTAGGTATAATCAGTGCATTCTAATTTAATGCTAAGTTAATCAAAAGATTAGTACTCAGATATTTTCCTATTTTATTTTCTCAGAAGAGTTAACTCAGTAGAAAAATATGTATGTGGGTGTGTGAATGCATGTGCATGTGCATTACTGCACACGTGTTCATGTGCTGGGCAGGTTTTCATAATGAAACCAGAAGTAAAACAAGTTTGAAAGCAAGGGCAAAGGGTATAGTTCAGCTTGCTAGTGAGGGAAAACAAAAGAAATTAGTTCTAAATCTACTGTCTGTTCAAATGACACTAAAACAATACCTTTATGTTTGTGTCCTGAGAGGATTAAATAGTTTTGTAGAAATTTTACTGTCATATTCATTCCCTCGGTAAATGATACTTAGGCAGTATTATGCAGAAAAATCTATTTCACATATTTTAATGTCCTCTTTTTTTCTTTCTCTTCTAGATCCTACATGATTTCAACAATACGGGTTGTGCAGGGCTGAATAACCATCATTATATGTGTCTAGTTTTTTGAAGATGATTCAAATGTTTCTGGGATTATGAACAATTAGTTCAAAACAATGGTGTGTGCAAGTTATTCATAACAGACAGGATGTGTAAGTGATTAATGATATTTTGTCATCATTCAATTACCAGTAGATATTTAATGCAAAAAGTAAAGTTAACAAGGAAACTATGGCGATGAAGATGAAGACAGTACCTAGACGTGTTCTGTACACATATATCTATATCCATGAAAGTGAATATAGTGAAGTTGAATATACCATGCTTAATACCATATAGTCTGGATTCTAAATTTACCTTTCTGTACATGAAAGTATACAAATGAGAAAGGGGAAAACAAACAAACAAACAACCAAACCAACCACAAAAACAAACAAACAAACAAACAAAAAACCCAAACAAAAAACCACACCACCACCAAAATGAGCATAACAATAATGCCAGAACTACAGTTGTAAGATGATGGAGCTCAAAGTAAGGATATTTATATTTCCTACTTCTAGGAGAGATGATAAGTATTATGTAAGTAGCTCTTTCAGATATTAGTGTGAAGTCATACAATGCTTTCCAATACCTTATTGTAAAGTAAAACCAATGTCTAATTTGAAATTTAATCTTTCCAAGCAGAATGACTTTTTGTTGGTTTGTTTAGATAGGTGAATTGTTGTTACAGAGCAAGTCCAAACTGAAAATTATGAAGAAACTGTCTGCAATCATTTAACCTTTTTTTTTTTTAATACTCTTTTTCTGGTGGAGTAAGGTTAGCATAGATTTTATATACTGCTAGGTATCTATATGTATCTCTGTATTGTAAAGTTTTGACATGCTGTCCATGGCAGTTTAAGGTAAAGCCTGCCACTTCTCTGCAAACAAATAGATATCTTAGTGGCCTTTTTGTTTGTTTAGTTGTTAGTGAATTTAACCTTCAAGCAGCAATACTGCTGGTTTCAATCTACTTTATAAAGTTTGGTGGGAGTAGGAGATGTTTGGTAACTTACATAACTGCCTGAAGACTTACTAAGATGTTGAATTATACAAACTATATGGACCAAGCCATGAGAACTGAAATGAGGAAGGTGTCAGCCTTACCAACAGACTATAGAAATAAGTGGAACAACATAGCTTAGCTGTTTGGTAAATACACTGGTATTAGTTTTGTTTAGGTTGGGATAGGTTTTGTTTGGAGAAAACTTAGCAAGGTTCTGAAATGGTAAAGCTGCTGAGATGCCTCAAAATTACAGAGCCCTCAGGCTGCCTTATACCATGCCAGATGGCTTGTTAATGCTGGTTACAGAATGCTTTTTGCATATTACCTGTGTTTTCATCCCAAATTAAAATCTAGTGACAGAAGCTTTCAGGTAGGATATTAAATGTATGTTGGGTTTGGGGTTTTTTTTGGTTGTTGTTGGTTGGTTGGGTTTTTTTTCTGTTTGTTTTTTGTTTTGTTCCCTGTTACCTCCTATTCCTACTACTACTAAAGAATATTTATATCTTTTGGGGATGCCCAGGTGTTACCTTTATCTACTCAGTAATCAGCACATGCTAGTGATCATCTAAATATTTAAATTAACAATTTTTTAATTATTTTGTAGCGTGATAAGACTTCTTAGTGTGTGTGAGCTAAAAGCATTTTAAGGCATGGGTGGGTGTTTGGTTTTGGGGTTTTTTGTGTGTGTGTGTGTGGTGGGTGTTTGGTTTTGTGGGGTTTTTTTTGTTTGGTTGGTTGGTTGGTTTTAAATTACCTTAGCCTGGGTTCTATTTGGACCAGAAATGTCATTGGAGTCAGTCAGTCTAGTCCTCGGCTATTGTTAGGAATCTTATCACAATTTTGATAAATCTGTTTTAAGATGAACTACAATGCTGCTTGCCACATACTCTCCAAGAAACTCTTGTCCTGGAAGCATCATCAGTAGTAAATCTAAACCTGTTATGTACACAGCTATAAGGAATAGAAGTGACTTGGGAGAAACAAGAAAACCCACTTCAGTCAGAAGGTACCATGTAGCATGATCATTTCCTTACACAAAAACATATATGCTGTTTTGTCTTCTCTATGAACAAGTATATCAAGTATTCTTCTGTTTCGCTAAAAAAACCAAAGCAGTGACACTTCCAAGATTCAGACACCTGAACTCTGGTTGATTTGTTAAATAAAGCACACAACCACAGAGCTGCCCAGGAAGAACAGTGGCTGTGGAGCTGACAACTTTTCATGCTACATATCTACCTAGGTGATTTTCCTGTTCCTTTGAATGACTGCGAATCACAAACAGCTGTATTTTAGAGAGAGAGAAGAGGAAGTGATGTTTCCTAATACGTACCCCACTAGTAAAAGACAAAAAGAAGAAGCTGAGCTTTGAAAAATTACATTCATAACCCTTCAAACTTACTGTCCTTATAAAATAGCTAAGTAATAGATAGCTATGAACTACAATAGTGCGGTTAACCAGTTTCATTAAAACTTGAGAAACTTTCTTTTAAAAACTATTTATTTTACTGTTAACACCAGGTTAAGACAAAGTATATTTTGTGTTTCCTTGCATCCTGTGGCGAAACATTGTAGAAAACCTTCTTCTGTGTAAGAATCACAGCTGCTGGAAGCAATTTGCAATAAAATTAGTATTCTAGTTGAAATCTGGCAACTGGTAGTCCCTTGACAGTGTTTTCCAGCTACAGACTTCATAGCTTGTCCTCCCATGCATTGTGAGAGAAGAAACATTACTCTGACTTTCAAGTAGCTGCTGTGTTAAAAGTCACAAGTATTCCAACCGGCACTGAAATGTAGCAGACTCCATTATTCTTACTGAGATGCATCTTGCTGAACTTCCATTAAAGTACCTGGAATTATGCAGGCTGCAGGATCTGGCAGGGATAGGTTACCTGGAAGTATGACAGCCACTCTGCTTAAATCACTGTTACATCTATTACTGGATGTGTATTACTAATTAAAACCAAAGAAAAAAGCAAACCAGTGGGGATGGTAAAGCATTTGAAAAGCCTTTTGAACCACTTTAATTTTAGATTTGATCATTAAGTCCATGAAGCAGTTTTATACACTCCCTGTGAAAAGTTATATGCAGATCTAATGAATGCTCCAAAGTGAACAATTATTTGGTGGGGGGGAAGTATAATGATCCCACTAAAGTGAGTGACAGCATTATTACCCGCTCACTTATTCTCACTTCAAGTGTGTGTAGTATCTTGTGAAGGGCTAAAGTTTAGAAATTCGGTTTTTTTATTTATTTTCAAAATGAGATACATATGCCATTGAATTTCCAGGTTTTTGTTGTCTTTGTTTTTGTTTTTGTTTTCCTGAGATTATATTTATTTTACTTGCCAAAATGGCAAGAATACATAGAGAACAGGGTAAGGTGAAGCCTTCCATCCATCGGTTTGTTTTCTGGTTTTCTTTATTACAAGAGCTCATCTTCCAGTAACCTAGAAATATACCTGTTAATTACTTTACCTACACTGATGGATGGTAGCTGGCTAAGTGTGTTGGTCATACAAATTAATCTGACAGTCATCTTCTAATCTATACTGTTCTGGAAAATAGTTCGTTTGGAGAATATTCAAGGTCCACTCCAATGTAATATAAAGCTCTTCAATGACTGAATCTAATTACTAAAATTTAAATATAACAACATAGCAAATAGTGATACCATTTTGAGTATATGCTGGGTTTGTGGTTTCTTTTCTTCTTTTTTTTTTTTTTTTGGGGGGTGGGGGGGGAGGGGGTGGAGTTTCCCTGAAAGAAAGACGGTGAAAATACAGGAAAAAGAAAAAGAATTAAGGGAGAGAAAACCACTCAGCTTTGTATATGCTGGTCTGTCCATCCGATGTTTCACATGTTGGATGCAGATCTGGATTCCTGGAGGACAATAAGGTACATGTGCTGTGCTCCTGGGTATTAAGAAGTCTTTACACATAGGTAAATACTTTCTGCCTTGACCAAATTCAGGGTTGAAAAAATAGCATGAGAAACTTAATTGTTTGTTTAGTAATCAGAGTCAAACATTGTATGTTCCCTGAGTTACTGAGGCTCCCTATGCATAAGTATACAACTCCTGTGCTCAGGAGATTGCAGCATCTTCCTAAGTATTTATGAAGGATGAAGTCTGCAGTACAGTTGTTTAGTGCAGAAGGAAATATATAAACCCATACTTCTTAAACAATACTTGTGTATTGTTAAATGCTTGTTAACTTGCGTGATGTTAAATGCTTTTTCTGTTCTAAGTTCTTCTTAAGTAATGGTCTTACAAATCTTTGAAATGCAACAAATAAAAGAATTCCAGGAAGAATTGGGAGTTTCAAATATAAATAATGGAACACACATTTTAAATTTGGCTTTATGGTTCTGTTCAGTGTTGTTAAAACTGTACAAAATGTCAGGGTTTTCTTTTTCACATCACACCGTAGAATACCTAAAAGATTAAAGAGGTTGCAAAATAAGTTTCCCAATTAAGTAGTAAAATGAACACATAGCAGAAAATAATGACTTAAGCTTAACGATCATATGAAAACCAGTAAAGACAATAGATCAGATGTTACTAAAAGAAATGTTAAAATGCTAAACATTGTATTCTAGTCAGAAATCATTTGGTCAGCTCTGAACCTATGACTATTAAAGAAGTAGTGATTCTAGCACTTTCAGAATTCTTAAAATGCTTGTAAAATATATGTGTAAAGCATATGTGAGCAAACCCAGGGTGCCAGCATGAAGTATGTTAAACTTCCTTAACCCCAAGTCTCACACTGATGGCTGCTGGCATGGCTAGAGATGCCCAGTGAGTCAAGGGTATTCTGGCACTCAGATAGGATAGTAATGATGCTGGAAATTAATAAAATGAACTGTGCCTTACAAAAGTAATACTTGAACATTCAACCATTTGCAGCTTGGGTTGATTTCTGACTAAGGGGATCACTTAGAGGTTTTTCTATCAGGACCAGGGATTGTTAGCTTAATTAGCTGACAGTTAGTAAAATAATTTGTCTGCCAGTTAGAAAACCACACAGGAATCAGTACTCTCTCAGGGTCTTCAAGTTTGTCTGGCTTAAGAATAAATTTTACTTCGCTTTATATCTCCCCTGTTCAAACTCAGGGATCGCCACATAATTTTTCATTTTGTTAAGTTGTTTATCCCTGGTAGATGATTTTAATGTTTTTCTTAAAGTCTTTAACCTTGTTTGTGGTATAAACAAGTAAGCAGCTTTTTCTATCTCTACCATAGTGTAGTTATAAATACATAAATATAGTGTGCTTATACATGCATATGTGTACATATTCTCTCTCATATGCATTATATATATGTTGTATATATAGAATGACCCGAATGTCAGTAAGACAGGAAGAAAGGAAAAGGGAAGGCAGCTGAGCCTAGAGGCTTTGAAAAGGAGGTATTATTTTAATATATATATGCATATATATAGGCCTGTTGAGCTTGGGCTGCTGAAAGAGCACATACTGAAAAAATGTAAGTGACATGAGCGGTAGCTCCAGCAATTATCTTTTCAGGAAGTCATTCAAGAAAGAGCAAAATATAACTAACACCACACACAAATAAAAGAAAGGAAAGAGCATCATATTCAAATGAAATATTTACTTGATAACAACGTAAACCAACAGCAACAAAATTACAATATTTCACAGTAAATCACTTAATTTAAAATGTTTTGTGCATTAGACCTCATACAGTCATGGATGGGCCCTAAAAAAATAGTATTAGAGAAAAAAATCACATTTGGGAGGCTTTTATGTAAAACTGATATGTGCAATTTTGGTTTCCACTCAGGCCCACAATAAATTATATAGGTTCATACCATTTCTTAGTATTTCCATAAATCTTACCCATAAAGATCTCTTTAACATTCATTTATGAATCTCTACAAGAAATACTTCAGTCTATTTCTTATATGCAAAGAACATCATTAGTTCCATCCCTCCCTCATATTTATAGATCCAAGAAATGTATTCTTTTTAAAAGCAAGCATCTCTTACTGCACCACATGTTGTTCAATGGCTTTGGTGCCAGTGGTAGGTAGCAAGCTCTTTAGAAAGCACTTAATCTGTAATGCAGTTATGTTATTCACACAATTCTCTCAATGAGCTGGCTCTGAGCCAATGGCATCAGTAGCTCTGTGGTATACAAGATGACATAATTGTTCCTTGACTAAACAGCTATAATGTGAACTACATGGACAGTGGAAATCTAATTTACAAGCTGAGTGGCCATTTTGACCAAGAATTGAAGATGCCGCCACACAGAAACCAAAGATCTGAACTGTATGGCAGTGACATGCTCTCTGACTTGAACAGTAAAAGGTGTGTGCTGCTGACAAATGAAAGTGCTTCTAGGAGACCATTACAGAATAGCAAAATAAGATTAATACTGTATGTCTCCTTAGCACAGACATAATTTATCAGTGACTGTGACAGGATAAACTCAAATGTTATGACTTTTTTGCATACTGTTCAGGCCAAATGAATACATTAAGCAAAATAAAGAAAAAAGATATTTTAAAATGTGAAACAAGTATCATGAAATAATGAATTGCTTTCAGTGTTACTCCTAAACTTATGCAATTTAAGCCTGCTAAGTTATTTGAGACTCTTGGAGCTTTTGCCAGCTTCATGAATAATATAGAAGTGAAGATGCAGTTGGATATTTAAGATGCATAAAGGGATTTTAATAGAGATTTTGTTTCACTTAACAGTATAGGAGAACTACCTTTTCTTGTACCTCTTTTTAAAGATGGCTAAGTGTGTAAGAGCACATCTTACCAGGCACCTCCAGGCAAAATGGGAAGTATAACTCAACTAGTTTTTACACAATGGATGTCACCACTGCTCAAGTGTATTTGAAGTTAAGCAGGTTTTTTTACCTTGCAACATAGTGTTTTACAAGAGATTAGCACTGAATAATAAAAATGAGCGAGAATTGCATTTTCTTGCAGATTTGTTAACTCCTGAAGAAATATTAACAATGTTTAATTAAAACATTGATAATGTAATTAAAAATTTTTTTTTGTTTTCTTTCTTTTTTTTTTGTTGTTGTTGTTGGCTGGTTAGTTGGTTGGTTGGTGTTTTGTTTTTTTTATTTTGGTTTTTTGTTTGTTTGTTTGTTGTTTTTTAAGACAGTGCAGTCAAAGCTGTTAGGTTGCTTTTGCAGATAGTTTTGCTTGGCAAACAGAAAAAAAAAAAAAAGATTTCCAGCCTGTTGTGGAAGTCCAAGCTGAAAGAAAAGAACAAACACTGGAGACTCTGTGACTTTCTGGACCTAGAATTGTGCCGAATCTTAACCAGTAAGTATGCTGCCTAACAGCTGCTACAGAATCTTTCTGCAGTTTCTAACAATCAAGACAGGTGAGTTAGGATGGTCTCTTGTGCTGCCCGTTTTCATGCCAAATTAAATGTACTTGCAGGGAGAAGTGGTACCGACTGGCATACTCTGCACAGAGTTTACCTATCAGACTTCATGCTTTTTTTGGGTTGGTCTCTCCAATAATGAGTGGTAGATAGAAACTGAGTTTATTATCACAAGAGAACCTCAGTAAGTCTTCAGTGCTATTTCCAAATGAAAAATTCTCTTTGTTTTATTTTGAAGGGAGAAGGAGCAAAACACAGTGAGTGAACTGTCTGGAGCATCATTTTTTTGTGTCACGCTCTCTGAGTAAAAATCTTCGGTGACTATGGACTTCACAATATTCTGCTGCTTTTCCTGCAGAAGACGACCTTTGATAGTGATATCATTCAACAGGATTTTTTTACACATAGAGAAATGGAAGCACAAGGACCCTATTAGAAATGTTATTCTGAGATTTTTAACAAATCTTGGTTGGAAAAGTTTTCAGTAATGTTGACCTTTTTTTTTTTTTAATAGATTTAATTATATGGAAACTCTTTGGTTTATTCTATAAACTGCTATAGTTACCTAGCACTTAAAAGTGCTATGTTACCTGGAGATTCAACACTGTAAAACTTCCAACCTGTGCTGTAAATCTCTGACCTAACTCTGCTTGTCAGTTTCTTGATACAGATCTGATATGGCAGCTTTTTTTGTTTTTTTAACTCTTTATCCCCATCAGATTATTCTGCTATCATAGCAATTATTCTGCTATAACAACTATTAAACCAGAATAAATATTTAACTGCAAACACACACAAGTCCTTAATGTACTTCCATCAAGATGTCACAGTATGGCAAAAGACTTCTGTATGCTTTAGTTAAAACACATATTTATGGGTCATTGAAGAAAGCAGTTGACAATAGGAATTGCAAAAGGATTCTAAGGAATGTTTTTTAAAAACTGGGTTTTAGTCAATGGTTTTTGGGAGCAGATTACTGTTCTGAAAGATCTCAGTTTCTTTATCTAGGATTCCAAACAGGCACTTATTGTCTTGGATTTTTTTTTTTTTTTCTGTTTTTCACTTGAGTGACTTGATAGCTTTTGATTCATTTGAAAAAGATGATGATAATGAAAAAAAGCAACAATAATGCTCACAGCAGAAGATTTAGGTCAAGTCTTCAGCTTCTTACATCAAGCATCTCACAGAATACAGAACATTTAAGATTGGCAGAGACCTCTGGAGGACATCTGGTCCAAAGCCCCTGCTCAAGCAGAGTTACCTAGACCAGGTTCCCGATGGCTGTATCCGGAAAACTTACATCTCTAAGGACACAACGTGGTGTCAGCCAGGACCCCCAGATCCTTTCCTGCCAAGCTGCTTTGCAGATGGGTTGCCCCCAGCATGTGCATGGCCTTGTTCATGTCCAAGTGCAGGACTTTGCACTTCCCCATGTTTTATTTCCTGAGGTTCCTGCTAGTCCATTTCTCCAGCCTGTTGAGGTCTATCTGGATGGCAGAATGACCCACTGGCATATCAGCCCCTCTTCCCAATTCTGTGTCATCTGCAGAGTTCCTGAGGGTACACTCTGTCCTATTATTCATATCATTAATGAAGATGTCGAACAGAATTGGACCCACTATCGATACCTGCATTACACTGTTAGTTACTGGTCTCCAACTAGACTTTGAGCTACTGGTCATGAATTTTGTCTGGGTCCTTGGATTTCTGCAGACTGGTCTTATAACTAAAGACTGAGGAGAAGAAGGTATTTTGTACCTCAGCTTTTTCTATGTCCTGGGTCAACAGGGCTCCTGAACCATTCAGCAACTGGTCTACTCTTTCCACAGTTGTCCTTCTGTTACTTATATACTTATAAGAGCACTTATTGTTGCCCTTGAAATCCCTCACCAGATTCAGGCTGATGGCTTTCCTAATTCTGTTTCTGCATGCTCAGCATTTCTATATTCCACACCTGTCACTGCTTCTACCTTCTGTATATATACTTCCTTTTTATGTGTGAGTTTTGCCAGGAGCTTCTTGTTTATTCCTACAGGTCTCCTAGCATTTTTTACTTTTGCTCATTAGAATGGACTGCTCAGAAGCCTGTACAAGATGATCCTTGAATTTCACCCTGTTTCCTTGGACCCCTCTTCCCTCCAGGGCCTTATCCCACAGGACACTTTCAAGCACACCCATCAAGAGGACAAAGTCTGCTGTCCTTATGTCCATGGCTGTGATCTTCCTTTTTGCCCTCCTTCCTCCTTCCAGGATCTTGACCTCCATCATCTCATGGTCACTGCAGCCAAGGCTGCTTTTGACATTCACATCCCCAAGCAGACCTTCTCTGTTTATAAGGTGAGATCTTCCAGAATAGAGATCTGCTCCAAAAAATTCTGGATCTCATTTGGCTGGCAAACCAGAATATGCTGGGTTTTTCTGCTCTGTCCTCTAAACTGTATATATTGTTAGTGTATAAAACTATGTGTACGTTTTAAGCTCCGGCACACATTCTGCTTCTATGATATCAAGTCCTACACAAAAATTGTTTTGCTACCTGCCAAACCCAGAGGCTTACATCTCACTATGGATTTGGGGGTTTTGTTGTAAGAATTTGACAGGGTGATGTGTGTGAGGCTCAACAGAAAGTGAAGGGAGAGAGGAAGGAAGACAAAATTATAATGGCTGTTCTACATGCAGAAGTAACAAAGTACCCAATCCAAGGATACGGGAATTCTGGTCTATTTCTGATTTATACTTTTCTCCCCAGTGAGACATCTTGTTGGTATCATAGGGAGGCCTAAAACACCATCCTTTTGCTTTTGTTGTTTTGTGGTTGCTTTTTTTTTTTTCCTGAAAAGAGTATAAGCAGAACTCTTACATATGAGTACAGAATTAAATGTATATCAGGATATGTTTGTAGTGACTTAACTATTTTTCACATAGTGTTTGATACTGAGTGATTTTATCATCCTGTCACCGTATTTTCTGAGAGTTTTCTGAAGCACCCTTAGTGTCTTTCTTGCTCATGGGTCCAAATTACTGAGTATTCCTGTGTACATGTGAAGCATTTTGTTTTATCTTTTCTTTTATACAGACAAGAAGTAAGAAAAGTGTAGAATTCCTACAGTCCTCCAGATTTTCTGTGTGTTAAGACTGAGTGTTCAGAAACAAGACTTACAACTACTTCCTCTCCTTCATCCTATTCTAGAATGGAAACCAGCTGCAATTGTTTATGAACCTACTTCCAGAATACATAACATAATAGGTCTAAAATGTTTATCAGACAAAGATCAAGAGTCAGGAATTCCTAAAATACAATATCAGAGCTCATTTTCCATTATTTTGTAGTTTAAAATATCCCTACATTAAAAACAAAACCCAACTTTCATTTTAATTTAACATTATTTATGAGTGGACATTTAAAAGTCAGCTTGCAAACTATAAAGACATGTCTGCCTGAATGACTGAAATGATCTTTTATAAAGCCATGAAGAAGTTTTCCTCATGAAAGGTGCCAAGAGAGCTATCCAAGCAGATCACTTGAATGAACTACCTGAAACAACCTTCTAAGCATATGAATTCTTTTTAAATCCACTCCCGATTTGAAGACATCAAGGTAAAACAACAACATACCTGGGAACTTATGATTGTCTTACTTCATTTAATGAGCTTATAAGATTCACTGACTGAATCTCATTATAACTTGTTATCTAAATAATAAATTCATCATCTGCTTGTATTTTTGTGCAGGTAAAAAAATAATGGTTATGATCAAATAAACTTAAATTTTTATTTAATTTTTCATTTCTTTATGTGAGGAGTTTGTGTTTGTGAGATTACTGTATAGTGCAAATTTTCTGTTGGTGTGCTACTCCTTTTCACTTTTGTTCGTGCTGTGCAGTAACTTTGTACATTTCTATACAGATGTTCACTCCCATGAACAGTGTCTATGCTTGGTTACTTAAACACCTTATGAACAAAACATATTTGCTATTTCTCTGATGTGCAATATTAAAGCTAGAGGTGGATGTCTATATATGGGCCAATGGAGTGAATCCACAGGAATTCATGGGACCAATATATTACTGCTACTCTGCTGGAAAATGCTAACTTGGCAAAGAATTACAGAGTTCCTTTTGATACAAAAACCAAGAGTTCTTCAAAATACTGGAGAGGTTTTATTTCATGCTGAGTTTCCTACGAGCAGCAATGATTGTGAATGTTACTATAATCAGTTATATCAGCTATTAGTATATAACATATTTGTAAATTAACCTATCAAAGGTACATTTTTTGCCAATAAATCACTGATGGTCATATGTTTGGATGATAAATGAAAGCTTTTATCTGTGAAAGAAAAACATTCAAATATCATAATCTTAACTGATGAAATCTAGGCTTAATATGTCTGTCTGTACCTGATTTCTCTCATCCTGCTTAATATCTCAATATGCTTTCAGTGCACAGCATGACAGATGTTCTTAGAAGATCTTTCTCATTTTGGTCAATAAAAAGGAATTATAAGCATGCATGTCCCTGTAATTGAAAGCTGCTTCAAGTTTCATGCTAAATGCTTTAAGTGATGCATTACTTCCTAAAGAACCCAATAGGACAAATTAGTCATACAGAGAAAATCTATGAAAGGGCATGTTCTAACAAGGATTAGAGAAATGCTGATGCTGTAGTTTTTTGCAGATATATGCTACCATAAAAATAGCTGGACATGACTCCAGCTCTCTCCAAGAGACTGACAGTTCAATATGGTGTCTTTTCCAAGTCATAAAAGAGCTATTTTTAGTTTGAAGATCATAAAATGGCTCAGCTGTCTTCTACATAAGTTATTCCTTAGTTTAGTCTTAAACCTGTGTTCTAATTTTACACATAATTAGTTGGCAATAAAGCGAAACATCGTTGATTTTATTTTCTTCAAGGAGCAAGGACTGAAACATCTGCTGAACAGAAGTTTATTCTTTTTTAATGCCATAACTGATGGAGAAAAAACTGCTATTCATCTTGGAAATATTAGAAATAAACTTTCAAGTACTTGCTCCCTGAAGGGTTTTTAAAAGCTTGGTCTTGCACATCTGTCAGTCTCATAGCCCTGCCTTTGCCTCTGCTTCTTGTTCCTACTCTAGTCTCCTGTTACATTGGGAACTACTTCTTTCTCTCTCTCTCCTCTTCTTTCTATCTCTCTCTTCTTCTTTCTCTTTCTACTTCTCTATTCACTTCTTTCCAGAAACTTTTCCCAGATGTGCTTGCTTAATGCCTCACATAAAAATTGCTGTCCTTTCCCTGCAGAGGAGTCTGTATGAGCCAAGAAATCAGCCACATAGCTCTTCTATCTATTGCTTAACCATAAAATTTTATCAAAACAGAACATATAGTAGATGTACTGTCTGTGATAAACAGAAAACAAGAGTGCATTAGCATTAATATCCAGTAAGAATACCTTTAAGAATTGTGAGAAATACTAATGCAAAAAAAAAAAAAAAAAAGCCCACTAGAAAGAAGGTTAAGCAGTTTTATAGGAAATGGGACATACACAGTCACCCATTGTAGAATCTCTACATGGCTGAGTATACCACTTCTGCATCACATGCATATTGGTTTGACTTCCCAGGTTAAAATAAATTATGTTGTCTGCATCATTGCTAATTCTTTGAACAAAATAATCTACCTGCAAAGTCCCGTGTAATACAGCTCTTTCTCAGTTCACAATGGACCATATTTATTCTTACGTTAGTTTTAGTATGAAAATATTGGTATTATTAGCTGCCTCATCTGTTAACAGATGAGAAGCCTGTGCAATCAGTTTATTCTTTATATGGGTTATCATTTTTACACCTGATTTTATTCTTACAAGGATAAAAATTATGTGGACTCTGTAATGGTATAGGGCTTAAAACATATCACAATTAATGGGATCTGATATATTACCTTAACAAGCAGGTTGTTTGTCTGTGCTGGGTTTCTGTGGAGGGGGGGCTTGATACTGGGGAAAGGGCCACAGGTATGGCTCTTGTGTGAAGCTTTGAAAGAAGTTTCCCTGGCTCCAAGTCAGACCTGCCTCTGGCCATGGCTGAGCCAATCATAGGGTCTGTGAATTAACACTAATATTTTTGTTCCCAGGATCTAAACCATGACATTGTCGCATTGACTTCTACAAATTCACCCATCACTTGTCTTTCTACTTAACATTTCAGCTGTTAGGGTTAGCATAATTGAGGCTTCCCATATGTGCTCTCCCCCAGACGTACAGATTCTCCTTTGACAATATCTATTGGATGTCTTCATGCTTTGTCCTCCCCAGCTCGATCTCAGTTCATTTATGTGAATTTGTGTTTCTTTGGACCTGATGTGAGGTATATATGCTTGTATACTGGCAATTCCTGCTTAGTGTTCCTATCTGAAATTTTTATTTTATCTTCTTTCTCCTAAGCTGCCTGAATAAACACTTCCTCTGGGAATTTCTTTCCACAAGTGCTTGTTTTTGTCACTTCCTAAAATTCTATATTCTCATGTCAGTTTATTTCTCTGCAAATGACCCAAACAAGACTCTTCTCCAGAAAATCATAGGTAATTAAGGCCAAAGTTTATGCCTCCTTTCAGGGTCATCTCTGTTTGCCCTTTACTCCCTTCCTGTCCATTCCTTCTCTGAGGAAACATACATCTCCCGTTACTTGTTATCAGTTGCTCTTGAAAATAAATTTACCCAAAAACATTTGTTTAGATGTCTCTTATGTTTTTTTGGATGGGATGATTTTATATAGTTTTAGAGAATCTTGCTTCCCTGTTTCACACTCTGTAAGTCAGCTATTTAAGCTAGAACCTACAATAGCTGGCATAAAATCGTGTTAAGCTTTGATTAAAGAAAAAAAAATATCTGACTTCTACCTTTAAACCACACTGATAGGAGAAATATGAGATTATCAAGGTCTGGTTGTGCTGTTTCTTCAGGATCTGATCCCATGTACTCATAGGAATAATCAAAGCAAATTGCTTGAAAGCATTTCTCCCAAAACAGGCACCCTGGGAAATCTGTCCTTGCCTAAGCTATGCAGCTGTCAAACTTCACAACATTGTAAGGAAAGCTGAAATCTTGTTTGCTCTTAAATCTCTTGCACCCAACGATTACTATCGTAGTTGTGACCCATATTGAAAAAAGAAAGAAAAAACTCAGAATAAGTAACTCAATAAACTCAAACAAGAATACATTATATTGCCTTATGACTGCCCTAACTTGTACCACAGAAACAGAGGTTGTCACAGTGCTTTTCTCATTGTGCCGTGGCACATAGTTCCCTTGTAAACATCATGACCAATGAAATTTGTCCAAAAATTTAAGGGATTTGATCTAGATAACAGCTAGCATTGTCTCAGACTTGTTTTCATATAATTTGCCAAACTCTCAGATTTCACTGCCTGAATAGTTTTATCTTTACTGCAGCACTGAAAAATATTTATAT